>NC_024321.1:4432657-4447573 GCF_000523025.1 Cynoglossus semilaevis
TCGCAAAGCAAAAGAAAAAAAAAGTTTTCTACACGAAAGACAATTTGGGAATAATCTATAGCATACGAGTCAAACTCAAAGCCCGGGGGCCAAACGTGGCCAAGCCATGTTGTGTGGTTAACTTAAGAAGTATTTAGTAAAGTCCATGCAGCAGAGTTTCTTAACCTATGAAATAAAAAAAAATTATTACACAGCAACGAACAATATGTGTGTAGCTTTAATAAATAATAAGCATGTCTTAGTCTGTTATGGAGTAGTTACACCTATACTAGCGGTCTCTAACCTTTTTGGTTCCGAGGACTGGTCAGCCAGTACCACCCGTTACTAGGAACCGCGGTGCATTTTCAAAATAATGTAATAAAGTTTTTAGACTCTGAATGACTTATTTTAAAATATGTGTCAGAATATCTTTAAATAAAGAAAGTAAACAGATATGGTGGATTTTCAAAATGTTCTTTGAATGAAGTAAATTAGTAAAAAATTAAGCACATTTTTTCCACTGTGTCCCACTGCGGCCTAGTACCAAATGCCCTAGTGACGGGTACTGGTCTTCGGACCAGGGGTTGGGGACCCCTGATCTATACAGTCTTCCATTTAAAACCAGCCCTTTAAGGGGAACGGTATTGCTGATGTGGCCCCCGGTAAAAATGAGTTTGACACCCCTGACCTAGAGCAACAAAAACCATAAGGTGAAGCAGTGCAAACAAATAATGAGGCGAGCGCTGACTAAACGGGACTAAAAGTTTAACTGCCGTCACAAACCATCTTTTCAATCATATTCCAAGCGCTGCGTATACCCGAGCCCAACTCTCCTTTTCTTGTGTGGATGCCGATTAAGAACATTTTTCGGTCTCCGATTTCAGACAGAGCCAGAGCATCGTGGAGATCAGTGATGCTGCAGGAATCTGGGAGATCCTGGAAATCAAGGGAATAGAATAATGGAACGTCATATGTCAGCAACGAAAGGCTACCGCAACTGAGGACCATCATTTCATGGAAGGAGTTTTGTTTGTAAGTAGTGATCCTGGGAAACAGCACCACCTGCTCACGTGTCGCTGGATAAGAAATATCTTTTACTTAAAGACGTATAGGAATGCAAACAAGATATAGATGTTTGTGTTTGTGTTTTTAAAACAAAGAAAATCATCACGTTATCACACACATCATGTGTGCATCACATCAAAGAAAATCATCACACAATTATCACACACATCATGTGTGCATCACACATGATGCCAAATTTATTTTCTGATCACTTCCCTATTTAAAAATCAAATCACCAAACAAATCATAAATCACCACTTTGACATATGGTGTTTGTTACTTAATTGTCATGAGACCGAATCATGACGTAGACCTAGCCTTTGTTCACACTGCATGTCTTGTTTCAGCTGTGGTACAAGTGTGGACCTCGAGGGGCAGAAGTGCGGCATTTCTATGGCCACATTCACATTGCTGTTATTTCCACCAACTAGTTCCTTTAAATGTGATGACATACAGTAAAAATCTGACGACACTGAAAGAGGCCGAGGTCAAATTCTGCCAGCATTTTAATACTTGTATAACAGACACTTAAGTGGTAGCGTAGGTTGGAGAAAGACCATCTGTAATCTGTAGTGATATTCTCCGATACCTCATCAATTTTTAATTGTAAGCCTGATGTACGAGACGGAGAGCCTTGCTCTTCTGTCTACATCAGTACTGAGTGGTCTGTCACACTCACCTGTTTGTTGGCGAGCACCATTAAAGGCAGAGTGGAATCAGTGGAGAGCAGCTCGTGCAAATGTTCCTTAGCAACTGGGAAGAGGTCAGGGTCGGAGGAGTCCACCACGAAGACGAGCAGCAGAGCCTTGGACATGTATTTGTGCCAGTATTGTCGCAGCTTCTCATTACCTCCAACTGGCAGAAAACAACCATCAGACCACTGTCAACAAACTCTATTTGCTTTTGTTATTCCTGTCACAGAAATTACACTCACTTTCCAGGAACTCGATGTGCAGCTCCTCTTTGTTGATAGACACAGCGTTGAAGCCATTTGTCGGCTCCACCTCCTCCTCCACATTGCCTGTAGCCCAGCATTGTAGCACACTGGTTTTACCAGCTCCATCCAAACCCAGAACGAGAACTTGTGTTTTTTTGGTCTGCAGCACAAACATCACACATCAGATCAGGGCTAGACTATGGTCTGTGTTGTTTAACTTTGTGAATTTTGAAAAGACAAACATACATCTAAAGATGCTGATGCTCTGGGAGCAGAAAACGACTGCACAGCAGCAACAGAAACTACAGTTTCTCTGGTTGTCACCTCCTTCGTTCTCCTCCTCTCCACGTTCTCCGTTTCCCTTTCCCAGTCCTCTTGTGTCAGACTGCTACCGTACTGGTAAAAATACACAGAACGTTAGCAGGTTTGACAACTGTTTTCTAAATATAATAAATACAAGAGTTTTAATTTGTAAATCTATTACACTCTTTACAACCATACAATATTTGCCACCATTGTTGTTTATTAACTATAGAATATTTTCTAGCTACTAAGTCCAAGTAGATTGATGAATTAACAGTAACCACAGCCCTAGCTACTGTATGAGGATCCCTGTCTGTGGCTAAACCCTAGTGAAGTATTAACTCTGACACATTCTTTGCACATACGGGTCTCTGAGAAGCTCAGTCCATTAAAAAAACACATTTTACCTTTGTAAATGTTGAAGCTTCGCTCGCGTTAACAGGTGGTGGAGCTTTAGCTGAACTTTGTTTGCTTGTTGACTTAGCATATGTCCAATTTCCGTCCTTGCCCTCCTCCCTTAATCTGGGTCTGGTGCCGATCTCTTCGGGCTCCCTCGATTTTGAAGTCGTATCCTCATCGGTGAACGCGTAGTTCCAGATAAGATACGCAACCCCACCTGCAAGAGCGACGGTGGCACCGATTATACCTACTTCTTTTAAACTGCCCATTGTGCTCACGGGTAGGCTTCACTTCTGTGGAGACGCTAGCATCATGTTCCTATGATGTTTACTCCAGTCGAAAGGCCTTTGTGCTTTAGCGCTCCTCAACAAGTGGATTAAAAGGCTCACAGGAAGTTGATGAGTAACTTTAGCCAACGATACTTCCGGGATCCACCGAGCGCCTTTTTGTTATTGCAGTGCAGAAGTGTAACCAACAGGGGACGACACTTAGATGCATACTGCTTAGCTCGGTGTGATAGAATTTCTTTAATGCATTTATAGATATGATGTAATAATAATAATAATAATAATAATAAATGAAATCCTCCAACAGGTTTTTTTTGCCCTGTAATGGCAAGTTATTTGTGACCTCCAACAGGTTTTTTTTGCCCTGTAATGGCAAGTTATTTGTGAAAGTAATGGTAAGAATCAAATTAACTATCAACACAAATGATGCAGTTTCTTATTTTCCATCTGACCTACACAAATTTTGTTTAAACCTATTTTTCCCCAATATTTTGAAACAACAATTTATTCACAATAATTTGGGCAGAGTTTTCCAGATAGAAAATATGGGAGACATATGTAACATCCTAATAATTCTTTATTATTTATTTATAAAGTACACATTTTGAGGTAAATACTATTAATTGTGTAACTGAGCACACAAAAAACAAGCCCAAATCCAACTCTACCAATTAAAATTGAATTAAGAGAAACTGCAGGTCACCTTTGCTCCCATCTCATCGCTCTCTGTACGGTGGAGGCTGCTGGGACCTTTTGAATGGGACCCGCTCCTGCCCCTCAGGGGCAGTCAGCAGCCAGGCCTGCAGCTTGTTTTCCTCCTGCGCCTCCCCCAGACTCTTTGTGGTGCGGGCTCGTAGCGACGGAGGCCTTTTTCTCTGGACAACTCGCTCTTGAACATCATTCACTTGTGAGGTGGACACGTCCACCGTTGTTGCCTTGCGGTGCCTCCTGGACTTAGATGCCTGTTGGTAGTTGTTGTAGCTCTTGTTCTTAATGGAGGACAGGAGCCTGGCCCTGGAGCTGCTGCTGCTTGCATCGTCATCCCCTGACTTCTCATCATCTTCTTCTAACTTCTCATCATTCCAGTTTTTTGCAAAAGTCTTCTGCTGCCATGTGATGAACTCTGACTCACAGTCTTTCAGGTGGGAGGCAAAGTTTGGGTTGGTCATGGTGACCTGACCGCTCACCTCAGCTGTGGCCTTCTTCAGATTCTCATACTGGTCCTTGATATTGATGAGTTCTTCCATGATATCTAAAGAGAAAAACTCTAGCACTGCAGAGGTCCTCCCCAAAAACTCTGCACACACTCGCTCTTTCTTAAGTTTCTTCTGCTTTTGAAAAGTTAGATTATGTGGCATAGCAACATATTGAAAGGCCTTGATAGAAACAAGTTTGTGATAGATGTAAATCACATCAAGGTGTCCAGCATCAACAGAATCTTTCAAGAACTTCTGAACTTTCTCCCAGTCCTTAAGCGCGAGTCGAATCTTCACAGGTGGTATTGTGTTTTGGGTGTTGTAAAAAGCAAACAACAGATACAGGCCTCCAACTCTAATTTGATAGCTGTAAGGAGGCAGGAAGTACTTCATGGCTGTGCCCAGTGCCACCACGGAGAACCTCTTCATCTCTGCCATGTTTGTTAGACCAATGAAGACATCTGAGAACCTCATTTCTCGCCAAATGGATGAAAAGAGCTCATATCTGACAGTTTCAGTGTGCTGGAACAGAGCCAGGAGTTCCTCCACATCATCTGTCAGGGGCTCGTAGTAGAACTCAGAGAATGACGGAGGGAGACGAGGCATCCTTTCCACCAAGGAGCAGCTTCAAGCTCAGATCTGAGCAGGGCTCATTACAGGAGGAGCAAAGTCATCACAGCCAGGTGGGTCTAATTTTACCCAATCAGCTTGAAGTTGTTCCTTAGAGTAGGAAATGAGTCTTTTAAAAAATCCCAGCACAAATATTCATTTTTTTTAGTTTGATATTTGATACATTATTTATTCACCTCCATCTCTCTATAAAAACCTTTTTCTTGAAATTCTTTATATAGAATACCACCAGAGTTCACATATATTTGCAAAAACATTAATTAGTAAGTTATGGAATACTTAGTCATCCAGTTACCATAGGCCATTCAAGGGTAACTGTATTGATAATGGTTGAAATTAATTTGACACTCCCTAAAAATAAGTCATTATAGAAGGAAACTTTATTCGAGGTTGCTCCAAAACTTTTGGAATGATATTAAAGAGTATGGCACATTAACTATTAACTACTTAAACTTGAGTCATTGTTGTTAAGAGTTTTATTTAAGTCTTAACAAAATTAAATATCAGTTTGGCCAAAATAGTCTTTATTCCCCGCCTTACACATGCATCAACCCACTGAAGGAACTCAATTTAAATTCTCTTATGCTTGTATTTGGTACAGGGGGCTTAAAACAAACAAACAAAATAAGATCAATCATCACTGCAATTACTTTCCAGAGTTTGGTGATCAGTTCACTAACTTGTAGAGGAAGAATTAATTTTTTTCTCCCTATCGAGATGATGGTGGGCACAAAGAGGGGGCAAATCATCCAAAAGTAACAGTGAATTAAAAATAAAACAATTAAAAAACAAGTTTTCTTTAAAATGTTTGTCAGTTTAATGACTGCTTATTTACTTGATATTCAACCTGAACTGTACCGGTTTTTGACTGTGGCTCTGTGTGTGCTGTACACTGTACACAAATGAGAAGCCATTGTAAAATAAAGTGTTTTAAAGGGGGGGAAGATCATGATTGGTATAAAAATAAGCCATTTTAAACACGTAGATTATAATGATTAAGAACTACAGAGAAAGACGAGAAAGGTGATCTAGCAGTGAGGCCAACAAAGGTTAAAGGTTAAAGTAGACGCAGCAGCTGGCGAAGAAGACTTGAAGACTGACGATGACTGAAGAACTGAGCATGTGGATCACTAGCCTGATGAAGATGATGAAGTTCAGCTCTCTGCAGAGATGAAGAACTTGCATTAATATGTAGAGGAAACATCTGACCTCTGTACCCTCAGGGACAGCAACAAACCACTGTGGTGCCTCAAAGAGAAAATGTTTCCTTATTCTTTACATTATATAAATGATTACGGTGAGTTTTCTTTTGTCAAACATAATACAGTTTCTTCCAAAAGTCCAACGACATACAAACAAGAATAATGTTACTGGAAACATCAATGTGACCAGAAAGGCTGAGGACTTGTCCTGCCTTTGTCCCTTTGTCAACTGGGACTGGCTCCCACCCTCCTGCAACTCTCAAAGGAGAAGAATTTTAGATGATAGATGTACGGGAGAGGGTAGAACGCTGTTGTGGTCTTTTCCTCCAGCCTCTCTGAAACTCTTCAGCAGTAAAATGGTCTGACAGCCATCAGTCCTGAATGACTCAGATGATCCTTTATGGCAAAACCTGCATTATGTCTAAAAAACATCTCTCCGTTTCTCTGTATTTCTTCCTTTGCTTTCAGTTTAAAGTTCTCCGTTCAGAACAAATTGAAACTGTAGCACTCAAAAAAACATCAGCTTCTAAAGAGTAACAAAATGTACGGTGAAAGTGTCCTTGAAAAATATGGGTAAATTTTTTTTTGACTAAATCTGAATGTGACTCCAAAATGAAATAAAAATTCAAACAAAGAGTTTATGATCCGTTGGTGACATTATTGCAGCCCCTCTGATTCACATGTTGTTTCCTGGTGACTACCAGCCTCCTTTTCCACTCTTTTTCTTCTTCTGTGGTGCCTTTTTGCGACTTGCCCCAGACGACGCCGGTTTCTGCTGCCGCGGTGGGGCCACGTTGCTGCCGACAGTTGCCGATGATCCAGTTGCAGAGCCTGGTCTGGGGGAGGTGGGGGGACTACTCGCTGTTTTACTGGCATCCCTGAAACGAAGAGAATCACAGTCAAACTATCAAACTAAATCCACTAACTCTAATTTGACAGCCTTTTAAAAGATAAAAGAAAAACTGGAAAAGAGACTCGAGCTACCAGAGTACCAGCTAGTGTAAAACCCCTACTTTGGTTGAGACTGAAAAGTTTCACATTATGGCTGAATCAACACTGCTTCTCCAGAGTTTTCACTGGCAGTGGAGCAGAAAAAAGGACAACCTGAGGTGTTTTTCCCTCTGTTACGAGGGTTGATGACCAACTTTCAATTACAGGAAACTGCAGCCGTACAGCTGGGACCAACAGATGACGTGCACGTGTGGGACTGCGGAGTTCACTCACAGCTCGGCTGAGGCTCCTGCCATCGCTCCCTGCGTGCCTTTTCCAATCTGCTCCTTCTTCTTTCCTTTCTTTTTGCCTCTGTAATAGGAACGTTCCCTCATGGGCAGCCACCTCTCCGGGTCAGGGGTTGATTTGGGGTCGTAGTTCTTGGGTAATTTGCCTACGGTAAAGATAGAGGCATCACTGATGACAGATCTCATGTATTATACAAAAATGTAACCCCTTTGTTAAAGTAGTAAAAACTGGAAAGCTTAGTTTAAATCCAGATGAATGTATTTTAAATTTTTTGCTATTATATTTTGCACATTCTTTTTACAAATGAGGAAATGATGTATTGAATCCCTAGCTCAGACATTGTAATGACATACCTTTCTTTTTCTTCCTCTTCTTCCTGACATCACCCTCACTGGAAAGAAATCATACATAATTAAAAATGACCATAGTATACGATATAAAACATAACACAGATAATAGTGGGAGCGTTACCCTTGTTCTTTAGGGAGAATTTCTCCTGTGACTTTGGCAGCTTTTTTCCTGACGTACGTGGCTCCATGCGAGTTTTCAAGCTCGTCTACGTCCACATTGAAAGACATAGTGTCGGCTGAAGGTAGGTGTTTGCTGAGGCTGAGGAAGAATGTCAAGGAACTATTTTGGCACTGGTATTTGACCTGAAACAACTTTTTATAATTAAGTTCCAAAATAAAGGAACCAGTTTGACATATACTCATGTTGACAGGAAAATCACTTTGTTAGCAGGACAGATAAATTCTACCAAATACTCAGTTGATCATGGCCATAGACTGAAAAACCAATATTTGCAAAGATTGGCAAAGGGTTATTTTTATAGTTATGAAAAGGATACGATTTTGCTTTATCTGTGTCCACGAGAGAATAGGCTGAGATGAGTTGTGCCAGTGTGTGAACATCTTTTTTGTTTTGCCTGTTTAATAAAAAACATAACAGTTAGGATTTGTGTTGTGAATTACACACGTTGGACCTGTTTTCTAAGAGTGTGACTCACTTCCACAGCTGCTCCAAATCACTGATGGCTTCTTTCTTCCGTCCGTACTTCAGTTTGAAATTGGCAGCTTCTCGTACAAGAGCCAAGTGTGCAGCAGATCCTGGCTGTGTGAAGAAACATTAAATAGTTAAATGTGTTCTGGGGTTTCTGAAGTAACACGTGCTGGCTTATGCACTGGAAAAAAAATCACTCAGAGCCAGTCTGAAGAAATGCTCAAGACATTTAGAAACAGCTTTGAAACATAAACATCACCGTTTTAATTCCTTAATGTAAGACTACAGGGTCAGGCATTTTAACACATACCTGTTCAGAATGATAGTGTTCAATAGCTTGTTTGAAAACTTCAATGGCCCCGTCAATGTCCTCCTCATGGGAGTACATTGTTACCAGAGCTGAAACCTGAGGAGACAAATACACATTGTTAGACGTCACAAAGAACTGAGACTTTTCTGCTTCTAATGATTATTATTACAGATTAAAAATGTTACTGTCATACATATTTCAGTGATTTATTTGTAGAAAATATTAATGCAGCTTGCAGATGACCACAAACCAACCATAAAAACCAAATTGTGAATGTCTAGTTTGAAAGTTTTCAGACTTACCATCCCTGGTTTGTGCTTGAATTCTTTAATGGACCTCAGAACATCACAGGCCTTTGTTACGTGACCTGAAAGTCAACATGAAGCCATTTCAATTATACACTGTATGAATATAAACAGATATTATAGAAAATTAGACTTTAGATTACACAATGCCAACTTTGACTATATAACATTCATTTGTACTTGTTTTGAGTGTATTTTCAGTCTTTTAAAATTCACAGCACAGTAAGTACTGGTCAGTACCTTGTATTAAATAGAGCTGTGCCATTGTCAGTTTGATACCAGAGGCACTCTCTGGATGCTGATCTGAGAATTGCTGGAGAACAGGAAAAAACAACAAGTGTCACTTTTTTTTATTTTCAGTGATGTTGGATTTTAGTTGTTAGTTAATGATAGAGTCATTAACTTAAGACATCTTCCTACCTGAAGCAGCTCAATGGCTCTGCTATGCTGCTTTTCCCTGCAAAGCTGAGCAACCTGGATGAGGACCGGTCGTGGATGACCTGGGTTCTGAGTCTGAAGACTGGAAGAGAGTTTCCTGCACTGGTCTGCCTGTTCAAAACAAAGCAGCAATATAAAAATAGATCATGAAAAAAATCCAACTCAAGTTTTACCCTTTTCGATTGGGTTACAACAATTAAAGTTTTTGACGGTACCTGGTTTGTGTACATGGACAGAAGAGCTTTGTTGAAATCAATGGCCTGCAGCTGCTTCTTGGCCAGCTTGTATTCAACACCTTCAGCATTCGTGAGTTTCACTTTCTTCTTTGAGTCAAACACATTTTGGTCCTGGAATGATGGAGGAAGAACATAACGTAGATTTTATAGATTACTAAGTTTCTTGATAGACTGCAACGCATAGTAGAAGTAGAGGGTGAGTTTGTCACTCACCTTATTTATTGTGATTATGTTGTTCGCAGTTACAGCGAGAAGTCCCACATCTGACGGCCTGGAGGTTTATACCACAATCATTATTATTATATAAAAAAAACTTTAAGTAAAGACTTATGACTGTAGAGCTGCAAACCCCAGACTTACTTAAGTTTAATGACCTGATTGTAGAGCTGCAGTGCCTCATCTGTCCGACCTTGCAACTGCATGACGTAGGCCATCTGAGAGTGGATGATGGCCAACTCTGACTCAATGTCCTCCTCAGTTACATCCTGCATAAAACAAATGTGTAACAACAATGCATCCTTATTTGACTACAAAATTATTGGAACATATAAATTGATGACTGTCTTCTTTTCTAATACCTTTTCAAGTCTCACCTACGTCTTAACGGGTCTACAGCATATAACTCCCTTTCAAACTAGTGACTTCACTGAAATATATTAACCAAAACACAGAACTCTATTTAGTGGATGGTTAGGTTTCTCAAAAGACGATTACTTACCGAATCATCTGCCAGTGACAATCTGCAAAGCTCTAAAAACAAACAAACAAACATGTTAATTCCAAAACATATATTATCCCTGAAATGAATTACAACTGCAAACATCAAGAACATACCTTCTGCTTTCTGTAGTTTATTATAAGCCTCTGTCAGTTGCCCTTGGCCAATCAGAGCACAGGCAGCATTGTAACAAAGCTCATATGTCAACTCTGGAAGACCAAGATCTTCCTGCAAACAAAAGAAAAAACAACCATAAATTAACGGGATTGAAGACCATTATCTTTGTTCTTGTTGCAGGAAGTGGATTTAAGACAAAGACGTTGGGCCAGGAAAGATAATCTTATCAATTAAAGTCGTTACCTTGGAAGCCTTTTCCCACTGACTCATCGCAGCCAACACAGCAGCCAGGTTGGTTTTTCTCTCCTCCTCGTATTCATCCTGAGAGTTCCTGATCAGATCTGTGTAGACAGCTTTGCATTCATTGTAACGCTCCAATCTGTACAACTGGGAAATAAGCATGCAAAGACAAACCATGTTAGCAAATGAAACATACTGGAAGAGGAGAGAGGAAAGATTTATTTAGGCTACTGATCAAAGATCTTTACCACTTGACCGTAAAGCTCCTTCAGCTTGTCTGTTTGCTCAGTTGCACTTTCAATGGTCTTCAGGGCACTTTCCACTCTGTTCAGTCGGTACTCACAGTATGCCTTCTCAAACACAACCTCACTGATGGAAGATTAAAACAACATTGATCACAATGGTATCTTATCACCACAAAACAGGCCACAATGCTTATAAAACAGTTTTGAGTGAGAAAAAAAACTACATTTTTAAGTGACTTTTGAGCACACATCAAAAATCACTTAATATATACAGGATGTGTCGATTGTTGAAATGCAAGAACACAAAAGCAGCATAGAGATATGACGTCAGTCAGTAAATTATTTAATATTAAACGTCAACATTGACCATTGTTATTACCATACAACAGCACATTCAGCAAACAGAAGAATGGAAGGACACATTGTTGCTTACCTGCCAAGCACTTTTGTTTGGGTGTTCATTACATTCAGAGCTTCCTTAAAGCTGCCATTCTGAATAAGGCAAACTATTTTACAATGAAGGGCTGTGACATCCTCCCTGTTTTCATGCAAAACTGTAACCAGGACAGAAAACACAAAACAGTTGATAGCAGAAACAACAAAGTGAATAAACACCCAAATTAAATTAAAACAACACATTTGGAAGTTAAAATATATACCCTAATCACACTTGTTGTAACATAATACGTCTTTAAAGATTATTTGACAGGTTTATGTAGACAGCTGTTTAAAGTTTACTCCTGAACTGATATGGTACACTTAACATTATGCAATCGTAAATCAAATTATATCGTAAATCAAATTATATTCAATGTAAATCTACATTCACAAGACTATCTTTCGTCCCGCCACTCATGTTTAATAGTGTCCCCTAAAGAACAAAACAATTGACTGACTCATTTAAAAAAATGACAGAGAAGCTCCCAACAGGACAATTAGTATTACTATTTTATTATATTATTATTATTATATCTCTTTGTTTTTGATGTCCCTTGCTGGTCTGTTGTAAATGTTAAAACTGAATAAAAACCAGAGTAAAAAAGAAAATGACAGAGAAAACACATACATAGAGGTTCTACTGCTAAATAAAAGCCGTCAGCTGCCAAGCATGAGAAGTTAGCTGTCATGCTAGGGACACGTCAGTGTTCAGAGGACGACACAGTTCTGAAGGAAAAAAAGAAGGATTACCTAAGAACTCTTGCAATCAACCTAATTGATAGCTTTTCTTTCGTTTTGTACGTGATAATAAATGGAGAAGTTTCACGAACAGATCTGAGCTATACTTGAAAAATATGGCATTTAGCTGTCGAAATGCCGCTAACCCCATGCTAACAGCTGGCCCTGTGACGCCTGCAGACTGATGCCGGAAAAAGGACATTGTCTATCTATCTAATGACGGCATGTGTGTGGTGGTTTAGGGGAAATGTGAAACGTAGGGTTCCCTACTTTTTGTCAGCGCTTTAAGGGCTCTTGTGTAGTCTCCATTCTGCCCACTGCGGTTCACTTCAGTCCACAGCGAAGCCACGGACACCCCTCCGCTCGCCATCTTTGCCGAATGGGCACAGGAACCGGAGGAAGTAGAAAATCATTACATCCGGGTCAGCGACATATACTAAAACAAAGGTTTTTTCATTTTACAATTTTCAAAATGTAATATTTCTAATGTACTTGCCATTCAACAGCGTAAAAAAAGTATTATTGTAATTTGTCCATTTGTTATATATCCTAAGATGATACTTTGAAGAGTTGTTATCTTTAAAATAAGCTTTAGTGGGGAAGGAAGCGGACCTGGGTCCGGAAGGCTTCAGGTTCGAGTCCACCAGCTAACAAGTTACATTCCGTTGTCTGTGCAGTGATGTGCTGTGTCACAATGACAAATAATAATAATTAAATGATGCAATCAAGGCTGTTTAAACGGATGAAGGTGAACTTCACCCACTGATGATACTAAACCTTTCAGATCTACTTTTACAGGTTTTCTCTATGAACGCTACCACAATTATATCATTATTCATCAATTAACAATGACATAAAAACGTTAGCTTTTACTAAATTACTGTTTCCGGTCACCAACACAAAAACAAAGGAACACATCTATAATTGAACTACAAACAACTTCCTGACAGATTTGAAATAAAAAGATAAAAGGAATCAACATAAAGGCAAACATTGGGTAAGATAATATTAAGTAACATTTGAATAAGTAGAGGAACAGATAATAAACGAGGTAACCTGAATATCTAATGGGGGAAGAGAAAGGCTGAACTACAATATTCACGTGTTCTCTGTTTTCATGTTGTTTGGCAATTTTACCATTTTTTAAAAATAAAGATATTATAATTCCGCTCCTCGCTGCAGCACGTGAATGCATCAGGGTAGTCGGTCGTCTCGGACTCGGAGCCGAGGTGGGAGGGAGGGGGCACTGTTGTCATCCACCACGCACCGCTGTTTGTCGGGCTTTTGTCCAGGAGAAATGGCCGGGATTAAAGGTTAGCTATTCTTATTTTATATTCTTCAGAAAATAACCTTATTAAACAATCAACATTATTTTCGGCAATAACTACGTTATTATGGCGTATATATAAATTGATGGTGTTAGTCGTCTACTAACAGTACGAGTTAGCTATTGGCCCAATACAATTCATTAGCATTAGCGAGCTGAATAAACCAGCATTGCGATCACCATCCACAATATCTCTAAGGGCACACATGTAAACATAAGTTATCTGTCAGTTTACGTTGAATTACTCCGCATTCTCTAATGTCGTTCTTGGTATCTGCGTAATAACGTAGTATTACCCAATAGAATGCTAACGTTCGCTGCACCTTAACCACAGTCGCTGATTGAGATGCTGTGCTTGATGCAAGGCGATCTAAAACACACAAACCCAAATTTGTATTCTTTTTTCCTATTAAATGTGGAATATAAAGATATTGAATTTATGCCGAAAACGATGCTCTTATGACACGCGAAATCAGCTGATTCATCACATGGTGGCCACAGTAGCCGGGGGCCCTGATGCTGCTGCTCTGGATGATCTTCTGTGGGGGACACAGGCTTAAACACTATTAGCAGGTTATTCTTAAGCAACAAGGCATATTGATGCTTTGTGATAAGCTGTTAAAATGCTAATATTGGGATATCTGGCATAAAGAACTTATCAAACACAAGTTAAATTTCGTAGTTCTTAGAACATTAGGTTTCAGGTTTGTGAAAGAGAAAGTGAAAGTTTGTGTGATCAGATTTTCATCTTTTTATATATAGAGTTTAAAACTAAGAGCCATCAAAGTTTCCTGTATCATTTGTTTTGTCATCTTTTGCAGGGAAATATATCCCACAATAAAGATGCTTTTTATCTTAAAGAAAAATGTCCATTTAAAAAACAAAACTAAGAAATTTTGAAACCTTTGTTTTAGTTACTTTTTTTTACTATGCCACGTACAATGTCTTTTCAAACTGATCTCAAACTTCATTTGATGAATTAAGAATTGAAACAACCTTGGGAACAAAGAACCATCAGATCTGAAGCTATCTGGTTTCACCAATAATGATCGCCCTCCTCTGTTTCTGGGTCTGTCCTCCAGCTCTCATCAGCTTGTCCTTTGGAGGAGCCATCGGCCTCATGTTCCTCATGCTTGGATGTGCCCTCCCTGTGTACGAGTAAGTACCACAACCACACACTCTTGTGTGTGTGTGAGTTTGTGCAAATGAAATATGTACATGAATGGTAAACTTTTAATGTGAGAAATAACATTTTTTAAGAGCAATGTTGTCAAGATGTAAAAGAAAAAATATATAGAAAGTGCTAGTAATGAAACTGGAGAACATCTGGAAAAACTCACAAATTTGTTTCTTGTATACAAATAAAAGGAACAGGAAAAATAAACAAAAAAAGTAACAGAGCACTCAGAAAGGCATTAGTGCATCTCATTTATCACACAGTGTAAATGCATATGTACAAAACACCACAATGGCTTTTTGTAATAAGGAAACAATTACTGGAAGGGAGTGGCAGTGACAAGAGACAGAGAACTGTTCTTTTCTCCTGTATTTCTGTATAATCACTGTGG
>NC_024321.1:4447600-4468943 GCF_000523025.1 Cynoglossus semilaevis
TAGATCTTGACTGGACTACTGCATGTACTTGACCATACTTTGAAGACATGGCGACATTTGTGCCTATTCTCCTACAAACAAATTACCACTCACCAGTTAAACCCCACATGAGGCTTTGAAAGTTATCCACTTTGCCCATTTTATTATTAGCTTTTGAGCAAAATTCTCAAATCAATGCACTTCAGTTTCTTTGTTATGGGATGATTATATGTAATCTCATTTCCCACTGAACTTTTCTTACTAAGGTCAGTTGGTGTAAGGTTTAAAAGAGGAAGAAAACAGCAGAAGTAAAATCAGTGCGACTGCCAGATCAGCTTAGCTAAAGTAATTAACACTCTGAAAAACTATCAAACAATCTATCTTTGTTTGAAATAGAGAAGAAAACATCATCAAGTTGTTGCAGTTTTAGAGAACTGCTGAGCAAATCATCTTACGCTGATGGAAAAAGTTTCACAGCCTTACTCAAATACTCATGTCATCTTTTACAACTGTTATGATTTTATATCAATAGTAAACACTGATTAATATTTCCAATCTTTTGAGGCTTGCACAGAATCAGTTTCTGAATTAGTCAACAACCTCCAAACATCAAGTTTATCTCAGGCTCATTTCCAGTTTTGCTGTTTGCAAAATCATAATATTCAACTCTGTCTCCTCTTCTGTATCCGCAGCAAATACTGGCCTTTGTTCCTCCTCTTCTTCTACATTCTGTCACCCATCCCTTACTGCATTTCACGGCGGGTGGTTGATGACACAGACTCGACCAGTAATGCCTGCAAAGAGCTGGCCATCTTCCTCACAACAGGCATCGTCATTTCAGCCTTCGGTCTGCCAATCATCTTTGCCAGAGCTGAAGTTGTAAGTTAAGAGTTAATTAATGAATTAAGATTAAAACTATGTAACAACTCTGACTGCAAAGGTTTGAGTGTACGATACCGGTATCAGTCCCAATACGTGGGGACTGACCTGAGCTGACCGTTGCAGCAGTTGTTTCCTAGGAGGTTTTTGGTACATCAGTGTCCTCATCTGTCGTTGTTTTCTTTTCTTTTCCACACTGCCCGGTTGTGGCCTAGTTGTCGTTCATGAATAAGTCATTGTGTTGTTTGTTTACAGATTGCCTGGGGTGCATGTGCGCTGGTGCTAACAGGCAACGTAGTCATCTTTGGGACCATCCTGGGCTTCTTCCTCGTCTTCGGGTCCAACGATGACTTCAGCTGGCAGCAGTGGTAAAAGCAGCCGAGGGGGTGGCACGACTTGGTTGGAACTGTTTTATTAGTTTTATTATTATGATTATTATTGTTCTTGTTCTCAGATTACCGTTCTGTTCTTGTATTTGTTATTTATGATGATGACCACCATCGCACATCAATAGACAACAACAAACCAGTGCAATACACGGTCCTTTTTATTTTTATTGCTGTTTTTTTTTACTGCCTGTATCATGTTGAACTGAACTGACACCAGTGGAGCAGACAACACTGGTCCTCAGCCTGACCTCGTACCTCATGTTGACTTTGGTTCTCTGATGTCTTGTGTTTGTGACTTTCCTCCATGTTGCTGCCTCTGTTTTTAACATTGTATACAAATATTGTTCTCATGAAAACAATGTTAATCCTAAGAAAAAAAACAAAACAACGGAGTCCATTTTTCTCCTTATTTGATCTTTCAACGCTGTGAGGACGACGTTTGTATTTCTACTAGTTTGAGGGTCAATCGATTCTAAATTTTACCTTTTTCTGAAAACAAGGAATGTTTAACATTTTCAGATTTTTTCTTTTCAAATGATAGCACATTTTAGCAGATTACGTGCAGATTTTTGTTTCCCTGTTATGCTAAAGTCCTTAAGCTGTGAAACTAATAAAACAAGTCAGTGTGTGTGGAAGTAGTGCAGCCAACCAGACACAACTTTCATTGATTTTCTTTTTCCCATAACATTTTTCTTATTGTTTCCTCTTTGAAGACAGAGAGAAAATTCAGTTGACTGTGATTTCCCATGTGCACAACTAGATGCAGGCTGATTATCCACCGTCTTATTAGTATCTCTGAGCCCTTTTTCTCTCGTATTGAGCGCTTGGGCTCACTGTGTCAGGGTCAAGTCAGCATGGAAAGCTTTTAGTAGCAAGCCGCTAGCGTAGGATTAGCTCAAGTCAGTCATGCTACGTAAGCGGGGAGTTGCTTTTTAAAGAAGACCTGGTTAGCTGCTAAGAAACCTTAAGCCTTCTCATGTGACCACTCTGCTCTGACTCTTTCAAAGTAAGAGTCTAAGCTCCATTAGGTCAAGAGTTGTTCTTCAAATGTTAGTCACATTTCCTGACCGCATCAGTTTCAAGATCAAAACGAAACATCCATCTGACAGTTTAACTGCATTTGAAAAAAAAAAGAATTTGAGCATCTCACCAAAGTGGAGAGTTAAGCATTGGCCCCAATGCTTTAGATTTCAATTGTAATTCATGTTTGTTTTCGGGAGAGGTTTAAGAAAATGTGATCTTTTGGAAGAAAGAAAACTATTTCTTCTGATTTGATGTAAAACCTAGTAATTAGAAACGGTTTTGTTAAAATGTATTTTTAAAGAACTGATTATTCATTAATATTTTAACAGCCCACCAGAAAACAATTTTCAAAAAATCAATTTTCATTGTCAATGCTTTAAGTTCATTTTTCATTTTGTTCAAGTTATTTGTGCAAAAATAATTGTTTCATTTTTTTTATTTTAATCTGAAACTGAATTCACTGCTGTAGCTACACACTTTAACCGTATCTGCCCCCTTTATTGACTCAGAGACCTAGCAAAGGCATAGATTGTATTAAAAGCACAGTCATGACATCTTATGTGTTTCTGCTGGAAACTAAGCAGTGTTTAAAAAGAAAAAAAAAGCTAATATTGAAAACTACTGACATAAATGTGCATGTTGTCAAACAGTTCCACTTTTACTCCACAGAAAATTCAGTAAAAGTAGATTTACCTGCCACTGATGATGGAGCAGGGAACTGTCTGTTGACAAATAACGTTTTGTGTATTTCTGTTTTTAAAATTGCATCTTTCGTTTTTAATTTCTTTTCTCATATAATTGGAAGATTTTTGTATTTATATCAAAGCAGATGCTCTGTATCTGATTTTCAACGCCATTTTCTATCTGGAAATTTTGTGTTCATGAAGCAGAAGTAAGCATGGTGATTTTCTTTTTTTTTAATAAAGACCATTTTTGAACATCCTCTTTTTAAGTGACTGTAGCTGCAATTGCTTTGAAAATAATTAAATTACCTAAGGTTACATACAAAAGCTAAAACTATTCTAAATGCTTGAAATAAAGCACAACGCTTTCTTAAAATAGTTCTATTAAAATATTGAATACGTTTCACTTTTTTACACTGAAAAAGTATTTTAATTTAAATGTGTAATCGCTGCCTGTTGGAAAATACTGTATCCTTTGACTTTAAGGACAACCTTGATTATTGTATTCATTAAAAATGTGTTAAATACCACTTTATTATAATATAACATTCCAGGTCACAAATTAATAAACGTTACTTTGTCTCCCTCTACTGGCAGAAAATAGAACGATTACACAAGATCATATTTCCTGGTCCTTTTGCTGACCTGCCAATTCTAAGAAGATAAAATGTAGCCTTTTCCCCATCCAACAACAATCTGAATAAATCTGAACAAAGGTTTGAATACAATACTACAACAATATTGATTAGGAATCAGAGAGCTCAAAGAAACACCTAAGACTATAACCATATTATAAGGTAACAAGTCTGACATAAATACCTTTAGATTGCAATTTTGCTTCTTATTTTTGACCTTTTCTTTTTTGTATTGTAAGGCAATGGTTGATGTGTGTAACCACGACAACACACACACAGTCTTTATTCAGAAGGCGCATGCCAGTACGTTATCCTTCATTAGTTGCAATCCATTATAATCCAGTAAAGGCCTTGACCTGAGGCTGCATTGAAGCGTCTCACCTGCTAGACACGGCATGCCTTTGCTCTCTCTCTCTAACCCACTCTCACCTGCAGCAGCACAACCTTAAGGGAGAGTTTTCAAACAGAATATAATGCCAGAACACTCAGCCATTTAGCACATGACTCATAACGTTCAGTATTTATTCGAGCAGCGGGCCAGTTGGCATCAAACCACCATACATCAGGCCTGAACACAGCAGCAGCAGAACATCTCACCTCCATGTTATGACAGCAGCTTAGATGAACGCTTTTTTAAACGTGCTCTTTGTACAGAGCATGTTTCAGTGTGATATTGTAAAGGTGGAATATATATATGGCAGGAACTGCACACACTGAGATCTTCCTATCCATGAAGGACCATCCCTACCAGCCCTGAGAACCATGGTAAAGTAGAAGAAGTCTTGAAAAAAAAAAGACAATTGAGGAAAGTGTGGTTCAAATGAGGAGCAGCATGAGAAGGTTTTTCAAAGCACAGCGGGATGAGGATTACAGTCAGATCCAGTATCTGACGGCCAAGTGCACTCGCTTGGCTCATGAAAAAGGTAGGTTACAGAACAAGAGTGGACGTCAGTATAGTTTTGCACTTTTCTGAATGTTATTAGGTTTAAATTTACTTTACTTTCAAGTTGACAGTTGTTAAGAACACCTGTCTACTGCTTTAGAAAAACTCTGTAATTATAGTTGTAGTTTTATAAAAGTACTTATTCGGGTCAACATCTCTAGTGGGAGAGCTGTTCTGTTCAATTTTTATTGATTTTAAACCAATGCACTGTTTTAAACAATTCTTCTGTTTTGTTAACTGCACACAAAAAATAATACATTCTCCTTCTGTTAAGACATTGACTGTATTAGTGTGGTGTCAGAACCTCTCAGGACTTTTTAGAATCATACAGTTTCATAGGATTATGTCAGAAGTAACAAAAGTTAGGTGGAGTTTAATCTGCACTGCTCGATGTTATGGTGTCACAAAAGGTTGAATGTTATTTTGCAACTTACATTATTTGACTCATACTATATTGTGACTATTCAAATATACTTGAAATCATATTTTAAATCAAACCTGGCTTAATTTCATCACTGGCTGATATTGAGCCCAAAACCATTACGGAGCTTCTTCAGTGCCTCTAATAAAGTAAAGTAAAGTAAATGTTTATATATACTCATTATTTGTCAATGAGTTCTTTCTGATCCTTTCCGATTACATAACATCTAGTTGTTGTCCGTGTACTGCTACATATAAATTGTTGGATTAATAAATGTTTACCTTACCTGACATTATCTCATTATTTCATATTGTTTTGCAGCGGTTGTGGACAGAGAGTTCCTCTTGTCCAGTGAGAGGGAGAGGAAGCTGCTGAACGACCTGAACACTGTGACCACACGACTAGTCCAGCAGGAGCAGCTGAACACGGAGCTGAGGAGGAAGGAGAACCAGCTCATCACCAGGATCCACCAGCAACAGGTAACTACAACAAAAAGTACAGGATAATCCACGTATGTTTTATTGAACAATAAATTATAAATTTATATTTTTAAATAATTCATAAATGTATAATTGTGTCAATATTATCCTTGTGATAGAGACTAGATCTAGTCCAGTGATTCCCAACCACTGTGCCGTGGAAAATTATCCAATGTCACTTAATTGGTCCCAAAACTATTATTTATTTATTGCAAATATTTTTTTTGTCAATGCGTGACAGAAAAGCAATTAAATTCTCTTCCTCTAAGTGGCAGCAGATTATTATTAAACTAGAAAAAGATAATCAGAGCTGTTGAAGATCTTTCTGAGTGTCTTTCTTCAATTCCTGCCAGTATATCAACATTGTTTTCAACTAAACTGGAGTACATGTGATGATATATATATGTGGCTCAAAAAAGGTTAGGAAACACTGATCTAGTCTTTACAATACAGAATTAAAGTGTTACCAAAAAGTAAACCAATGAAATAAAATCAACACCAACAAAATGTTTGGTAACCAACTTTAATTTACTGTTACTAAGACTCTAAATGCATACGGCATGTCAAGTGAACTCAGTGTGAACCAACAGCAGGTTTATATATACGCTGCTTTTTAGTGTTTGACATTTTTATAACTTCAAGTTCCATATGAAGTCGTTTAACTCTTCCTGGGAGTTTCTTTATTACGTTTGTGTAATTTACCTTTGTGGTGTTTCATTTGAACAAACACAGCCATAACCAAACCAATCAGCCTAGTTTTACCACAATTACAGTGATTGCAGTAGAACGAGGCTCACTCTTGGTGCCAGTGGTAACATACTTTGAATACAGAGGAGGTTTTGGCAGCGGCAACCAGACTTTTTGGTTCTCGCCTGCTTCACATCGGCTACACAGGTGTGAGCTGTGAACTGTTTTCTACTGAAAGTGTTTTATTTTTATTCTTTTTCTGTCTCAGATGGTTTTTATTTCTATGTTTTTAAGAAGCACAGAGCCAAATGTTAACAAGACAAAAGAAGGATGAGAAAAATAACAGGAGAAAAATGAACATCAGCTTATTTTTTTATGTAATGGAAAAATGTCTTTGACTTGAATTTTCCTCTCCAGATTGAAAACACCTTTTGGTTGTGGACTTGGTATGGGAGTGTGAGGGATTAATGTGTGTGACTCACTTCACAGTTTCTTTCCAAAGAATTGATGGAGGGTTCAGGTCTAGGCTTGTTTGACAGAAACTGTGCAGTCTGCAGATATCTTAGAGTATATTTGGAAATGTGTCCAATCTCAACATGTTCACATATTCAATACATTCATAATCCTGTGCTTATGTTATATTTTACACTTTTCTATGCCGACTGTGATTAAGCCCATCATCCCACCATTTAAGAGGATAATAGTTCAAATTTCCAGTGATTTTTTTCAAGATTTCCTACCACTTTTCTTTTCCCTTCATACCAAAGTTTTTACTCCTTGTTCTACCATTTCAAGTATGACATAAATAAAATGTAAAGGAAGCTGTCTCACCAAGTAGATTATGTGTGTGTTCTGCAGCGACTCGTGGTCAAACTGCGTCAACACGTGGTCCTGCTGCTGGAAGACAGCTCCCAGAATGCCGATCTGCTGTGGCAGGTGGGCTCAGAGCTGATGTGTCTGCAGCGCTCTGAGGTGAGGCTGGAGAGTCTGGTGGAGGAGCTGAACGACGAGGCACATCACAGAGCTGCTGAGGCTGAGAGCCTCCAGGAAGAGCTGCATGCTGAGGCCCAGCTCAGGGCAGAGCTGCACGCTGAGGCCCAGCTCAGGGCAGAGCTGACTGAGAGCCTCCAGGCAGAGATTCATGAGTGAGTTTATGCAAATATTTAAAAGACACATCAGAAAGACATTTTTGGAGCATGGACTTATAGTTTAACAGTGTTGCTTTTTGATTTCCATTATTATTAAAACTCCAACACAACAATACAAGAGCAAAAACTTTTGCACCATTTTGAAGGCATAAATCTTGGCCTATCTCTATGACATACTGTATTGTTCAACAAATTAAGATAATTCTTTGTATTTATTACCAACAGTAAGACAATGGAGTTAGAGGAGCTACAGGAAATCACCAAAGATCTGACTGAGGAGGTAAAGAATCTAACCACAGCCCATCAAACAGAGGTAAAATGGAAAGCAGTTTATTTTTAAAAATATTTAAAAAAAAAATCATTTTTCAAGTACATTGTAATAGCAGAATACAAATGTAAACATTTATTATTGTTGTTGTTTCTTTTTTACTGCCTTTACTTAAAGATTTAATTTTAGTGTTGAAAACGGTAGACATACAGAAATATAGGATGATAGGTAGAAAATAACGGTGAATGCAAGGAAATAAGGACAGAGGATAAAAGCATCTAAAAACAAAGCCATAAATAGATAGACAGATATACTTTACTGTCCCAATGATAAAATCAATCATTCATCATAAAATAATTCAAGTAGCAGTGACAATCACAACAACTGACAAACGTCAGCAATTCACTGAACAAGTCACTAACTAAAAAAGAAATAAAATCGAATCTCATGCACTTTCTCATTCTCCCAAAGCGAATCTCATGCACTTTCTCATTCTCCCAGCAGATGGCAGGATTACACATTTGTTTTGAACCCCTGTTCGTTTCTCCGACATTATTAAACTACATGTATTTGGAGAGTTGCTGGACTGAAAGCTGCTGGCTCTTTGCCAACTCCTGTAGAATCAAGGCAGCACAGCCCCGTGGATTCACACCAGCAACACTGTCTCGGGCTAATTTTGGTCCGTTCCTCCATGTGCCAATTAAAAACAGTAAATTACTATCTGCCACTGCACTTTGAAAAATTATTCTCTGAAAATGTAGAAACCTCATGGTTTTTGTGTGATTGTAGTGAAGCCAGGTTAATAAATAAAACCTTACCGGATAGAAAACTACTTCACATTTCCAGGTTTATCCTCAGTTTGTTCTTCACCTGTCTAGAGTTTTTTCTCATTTACATTTGGCTCGGGATGCTTACTCCCCCTACTGGCCCGGCGTTCAACCAGTCCATCAAATATTCAGGTCTGCAAATATCCTTTCTTTGAGATCTCTGCAAACCAAAAACAACAACAGTACAGCAAACGTGGAGAAAAAGAAATAGAGAGAGAAAATGAATTATTGAGAAGATTTGTTTGCAATGCAGCAAGCTTGTGAGTTATTGTAAAGTTCTGGGAGTCTGAAAAAAAGAAAAGAAAGAACATCTTTTCTGGGTTTGCTTAACTTTTCCAGATGCAGTGGCTGCAGCGTTGTTTGTTTTTTGTGACCAGCAATCACAGATTGTACGACCTGATATCCTGTATTTTTTTTTCTTTATAATTGTTTTTTGTTAAATATATTTTAACTTTCTTTGTAGGTGATGGTACTGCAGCAGGAAAATGAGCGAAGCCTGCGGAAACTACAACAGACGGCAGAGCAGTTTGAGTGGCTGTGTCATCAACAGCGCTACTGGGTGTGTTGTGTTAAAAAGTAGGTACCGCGTCTTCTTTACTACCACATTGTGTTTCCCTGGGAGTGCAGTGTTCTTTGGGTTCTCTCTCTCTCTCTCTCTTTGTTTGACATTACAAAAGGAACCAGTAGGTGGCTGACTGGAGCCGCAGAATAAGGCTGACGTTAGCCTATAATGTGCCAACATGAACTTTACAAAGTCTCATTTTGAGGTCACATTGGAGGCACAGTTACAAATCACAAATTCTACAGTGATCTACACAACAAAAATACTACCCTTACCCCCAGTAGATAGAGTATATTTGGTTCATGTGAACAACTTTGCTGTATCATTGAACCCACTTGTATATTACAGGATCCTTTTCTGGAGATACTTGACACGCTGTAATAAAAAGCTCCCTTAATTTCAGTGTGATCAGATTTTAATTTTGTCTTCCCTTTGTAGTTCACTCAGCCACATCACCACTTCTCATAATCCGTGCATTAAGACCATCTGAGTTTAACAACTGCCCTAATCAGAAACCATCGGACTGTAAATTTCTTTTATTGTTCAAACCTGTTTAAAATTACGTTGCTTTGATCGTGCATTAAGAGATCTCTTAGTCGGCCCTCCTGTCTGTGTCCAGGTTCAAAGACGGTCTGCTGGAGGAGAGAGAAGGTCTTCTGCAACAGGTCAACACGCTGCACAGGGAAGCCAAGAAATTTAGGACACGTTTATGGGGCGACAGACCCACGAACAGTCACTGTTGCCCCCCACAGGACACAGAGAGTTGTGACAGGTACAAATATCTTTCCTAATATGCTGCTCTATCTGTTCCATAACCTGAAGATTCTTAACAGCATGTTTAACCCACTTCTCCTTTTAAAGCAGAATTGCATCCTGGGATCTAGATGAAATGGAGTCTCATGTGGAGAAGACAAACACGTACAAGAAGATCTTCAACGAGGTTTAACTTTTTTTTTAAATTCTGTCTTCTAAAAGTCTGTATGTGCAATAAACATTTGTTTCTGCATAAAAAAGTCCTTAAACATTCTGAAATAGATGCAAGGATGTCATGAAATAAAAAAAGCTCTTTAGGAAAAGTTCACGTTCCTTGAATTTCATTCAGCACAGATGTGTCTACGTGGGTGTTTCTGTTAGCTGCATGTTCTTTCAGGATATGGTCAAAGCTGTTTGGCCAACAAATATGGAACATGACAAATTCTAATTTCCTCAGTTCTCTCAAATGCGAATGTGAGCAGAGAATGTTTTTATTCTCCAAATAATCTGCCTGTTATTTTCTTAATTGTTTTGTCTATGAGGATTAGGAAAACTCCCAGCAGTTTGATGTTGATCGCAAAAGAAACACAACAAATCCTCACATTTCAGATGTTGAAATTAGGGAATCATCGATGGAAAAATTGAGTAATTATCTTTGGCTTAATTTAATATTTGACGCATCTCTGGTGAGGTACATATTGAAAGAATTGACCTGCTGTTTGTTTTTATGGGTTCTCGCAGAAACATATTTCAAGGGCCTCCCTAACAGAATTCAAAATTATACAAGGACACGTCCGTGCATTAAAATTGAGGAGAAAAAACTGAGGCATGAGCTCAAAATCATCTGGGTGTGACAAACAGTCTCAGCTGGAATTGAGTCACAGCCAAAACTCTTAAACTTCATAGAGCGTGATCATCGTCTGTCAGTTAAAGGTTGCATGAGTGCAAAGTCTTAGCTAAGCCCGAGAGATGTCTCACAATCCGCTGCCTCTAAACATCAGTTTCCATAACAGTCCGCTTTTCAAAACGTCAACATTTCATTTCGGTGACGATGGATTAGTGATTTTTTAATCTTACAACTCTTGCTTGGCAGATGTAAGGCCGACATGAAGAGTCATAAGTTTGTCCGTTACAGTATTTGCCCCCCGTATAAGCAAATATGCACATGTGCAGTCGCTCAATTGCATCATCTCAGAGCATTTCTCGAAGTGCCACAACTCCGTTCTCTACTTGTGTTTGCAATCTTGACTCCAAATGAATTCATGATCGACTGGATGTCATGCTGTATTGAAGAAGACCCCAAACCAGAGATAAACCCCTCTTGAGGAAAGCGTTTACTGATGTTATCAATCAAACAAGAAGTGAATTCATTTTCTCATAGATCCACATAGAAACAGACCTTCTTCTGGAACCTACTGCAAACCCCTCCACATGTTTCAGGCGCTTCCGATTTGGCGTCACTTTCCAGACCTGGAGACTACGTCAATTATTTATAAACAGTCCATGGGAACAACCGCATATTTTGTCCATTATTTGTGGTTTTACTCATGAAATCTTTTCAAGGTTCCCAGAGGACCCTTGCCAATATGTTACATGACTCCATGATGTCTAACTAGCGCCATGCTCAGGTCAAAGTATGAGTTGATACAGTTATCTGTTTCATGATTACTCAGTGCTTAGTCCTCCTTTACAAATTAGAGTACACACAGAGATACACACTTCTGAAAGCGTATCTATCGACCCTTGTTTTTAAAACCTTTGGACCAGGAACAAAACCAAATCTCAGAGGTAAAATTTAAATTCAGAACACAGAGATATTCATCTGAGGACAACTGCCAAGCCCCCTGTGGACTTGCAGCGCTGCCAGAACATTCAGAAATTGATACTTCATGGGCATCAGAGTCCAATCTTTAAAAAAAAAAAAAAAAAAAAAAATCCTGACAGGGTCTCAAAAGCGTCATCATCCAGAAGGATTTTTTTTTTTTACACAAACAAGCATTCAAATAAGGTCTTTCCTGGCTGCTGTTTTTAAAGGCTTTAGGATTTTAAAATGACATCTTTAGTGTTAGTTTTTCAAGTCTGTGGTTAAGAGGAAGCCTGACAGAGGTAACATAACACTAATACTCGTTTGAGTGTGTGAGTGTGAGAGAGCGGCCGCCAGTCCCCGGCGGAGCTGATGTACTGCCAGAACCTTCAGAGATCACTGATACTGTAGTTTCTATACACCGGAGTCACATCAGGCCTCTTCAGTTCTTGTCTGTCGGCTGCACATGGCTTCTTCCCAAACAGTCCTTGTCCGAAGCAGCAGCCGCGAGATGACTAATAATGACTGAGGGGGGAGGCGATTGCCAATAGCCTATGTGCTTCGTTCCCCTCACCTCTCATGAGCTCTGAAATGGATTTCTTGGGATAATTATTCTGATTGAGTGCAGATGAACAGAAGAACCCCTCAGAGCCGAGAGAGAAGGAGGAAATTTAGCTGGAGGTGCAGGGACTGCCGGAGACATTAGGGCAACTGTGATGACAAAAGACACCACTAATTCAGACACAAACAGTAGATTCACAGTCTGTGAATATAAATAATTATTGGACATATTGATCAGAAGAAAAACATCCTGCTTCCTGAAGCGACTGACTTCAGAAACACACATTGACAAAATAAGATTAATACATTAATGACACACATGTATATGTGTGTGGGTTAATCTGAAAGCTGAAACATGAAATCAGTGTTTCTCAGTTATGTAACACAGTGGACTATTGTTGTTAAAGCTCCACTCACTTTCTGTTCAGTTGGTAAGTCTGCATGTTCAATGGTTTTCTTCAAGAGCCGTTTGGTTTTGCTGAACCTTCACAAACAGATTATGTTTAGGGTCAACTAGAATTGAAGTTGTTTGTGCACATGATCATGTATTGGACTGGCAGTCTGTCCACCATTTCCCCAGCGACTGCCCCCACGTCCCCTACCAGGATAGAGAGTCAAAGTGATTGCTGGAAAGGGAAAACAGATTTTGTTTTTGTTTGGTCCACTATAGCATCATATCTCTGTTATAAAATCAAAACCAGTCTGATTGCTGTGACGTGCAGTCTGATTGGCCCATGCACATACTTGAGGCTTATGTTTTTTGGTCATCATTGCTTACAGTTTATTTTTCTGTCCTCAGGCAGGGGCTCCTATCAGCGGACACCAGAAACCTCCATGAGGACAGAAGCTTGGAGCCTGTACTCATCTGTGTTTTCTCTTCCCACCTTCTGCAAAACCAAACATAATGACAAGATGTTTGCGTGTGTGGTTAGCTATGCTGAATGCTTCCCAGTCATTGTGTGAAAAAATAAAAAAATAAACAAAAACAGATCACAAACAGCACAAACAGACCCTGTAGAAACCATACATAAACTTGTCCGTCTTTCACAATTGCTCATCTGTCATGAAGGACGTCGTCTTGACGACAGATGATGAAATAAATCCTGTGATAGCTGGGCTTCTGTCCTTTTTTGCCGTGACAGATGCACATCATATGTGCCTGTGAGTATCTGTTCACATTTGGCAGTAATTGTCCATTGTTTAAAACCTTGTAATCACCACTACTTTGGGGAGCAACAGCACCTGAGAATGTGTCTTTTTTGCGTGTTGCCAGTGACTCCTTGCAGAGGAACTAGCAGCTGGTCCACAGAGGAAACAATAAATGTGTTGTTTTGACCAACGTAACCTCAACTGATTGTTTCCCCATTGAGATCTTGCAATGTGTTGACTTTGAAGATCCCAATGGTTTTATGAATCTACTGACATTTCCTTGTTAGGTGATGATATTAGCCTCAAGCTAATGGTGACGACTCAAGTTGAGCAGCTGCCAACACAAATGTTTGGGCCAATGAGGATGTTTTCCATCTCATTACTTATTCTTTTTATACTTAACATGTTTGGCTAATGGTACACCACTCAGTCCACGGGATAGCAAGTAAGTAATAGGTTACTTACAGTAGTAAGTAGGTTTTGGTGGGCTAACGTTATTGTCGATGCATTTATCTGTCACATTAATTGATAGGGACCCAAAATATTATATAATTTATCAACCCATTATGTTAAATGAATAATAATAATAATAGTGAATTCTACACAGTGTAGAAGCATATTCATGTTCTTACATGTGTTGCATAGGGGCACATTGTCATATCCTTCCATGCGGCCCAGAATTCCTGGCAGTACTCTGCACACTCACACTCATACTCACACATATGAAAGTGAAAATGAATTACTTGTCATTGTGACACAGCACACCACTGCACACAACAAAATGTGACCTCATGTTACTCATCACCAAAGTGAGCAGACGGGTACCTTAAGCGCTCAGGGGCAAATATGGTTGATTTAGAGAAAATAATTAGCCTGTTTACGACTGTGGACTGTGGTATCTAAAAGAAAACCAGGCATTGAACCAATGACCTTTTTGCTGCATGACAAGAGCACTAACCACCCTCTCACAGTGCCATTAATTCTACATCTATGGTTTACAGTGACAGTACAGTGAAGTTACTAGGTTTCATTTGACAGCAACCTAAGATGCACCATATCTGCAGGATTTGCAGAAAAAATGTGCAACAGATGTAAATTATAGTACTGTATGACATGTTTAATGTGGGTATATAAAGCTAAAGTTAGCAGGTAATGTAAAAGGGCTTCAAAAGTCGTCTCAACACTTTGTATACCATATCATCACTGTTTCCTTGCCGAACGTGCAGAGCAATAGGTGTGCCAAAGTAAAAACTTTTTTTTCTAGAAAACCACAGACTACTTCCTTTGTTAGCTTTCTAATTGCCTGGAGCATGCAGACATACATGTTGCCATGCTGACCATAAACACCTCTGTGTCTGCTAACAGGATGTGCGCCCCCTGTGGGGGTCTGCGCCAGAGTGGCTGCACGAGTGTAAATTAGCCCACAGAGCAGAAGGTGGAAGTGACAGTGGAGAGCAGAGTTGCTGAGTTGCTGTTCTCAGGTACAAATGTCCAGTCATAAGACTGGTTTTTAATGTCTCATCAGAAAGGTGTGGTGTCCCAAGAGGGACATTGGGAGGCAGAGGTGGAGTCCCAGATTTACAACGTGCACTGGCTGGAAACAGATTGTGTTTGCACACAATAAATGATGTCGTAGTGTTTCCAAGTGGGGAAGAAACTCAGACATTATATGAAGGTGTAAGTACATGTTTATGTTCAACGTCATCACAGCCGAAGGAAGAACATTAAAGATATTTATTGGCAGGATAGACCTTTTAGAAAAGTGAGGCCCAGACATTTTGTGTGCAGCTTTTATCTGTGTTCTTATGCAAACACCAATGATCTGTTGAAAGCATATACTGCACACAGCTTGAGTGGCTTACAAAGGCACAGCGTGCATTTGGATGGGACTCAATTATTGTGAATAGAGATGCATTTATTAAACATTTAAACTCCCCAGAGACACCACCAAGAGAATCATCCCTCTGCCCAAAGTCACTAAATGAATTCTGACATGTTGCTGTTTGAGGTTCACAGTTTAAAGTGAAAGATAAATGTTAGTAAAACATGGTCACATCTTATTCACTCCCTGTGGTGACCAGACGAGAACCCAGCTGAGTTAAATGTTGTTTACTGCCATGTCCTCCTTGTACACTGCTGTTTGGTTTCATCAGATTGATTACTATGGATGTTTTTGGGATTTTTCTTCCTCCCTCCCCGAGGAAGATGGAGGCAAACTGCTAAGCCACATGCTAATGCAAAACAGACCCAGTTGACGTTGTCTCTTTTGCCTACCGACCCTGTTTGGAGGGGGTATGTGAATGTTTGACACGGTTTGTAAACACACACAGGGCTAGGTGTTAAATAAAAGAGCTTAGAAAAAGTGTTTAAAAAGCTTTTTTGGCAGTGAAGCTTCCTAACATCCAGCTGCATACATCCATCAAAGACATGGCGAACAGAACTGCATGTACACATAAAGAATGAAGAACAATCCTCACAGAGAATAAACTCAATAAAAAAGGGGAAAATAGAAAAAGTGCTGGTAATAGTTGGTCAGTAATTATTTGATTTCCTGAAATCAGGAACATTGTTTTTAAATTCGCCAAGGGTCATTTTCCCACAATGGCCTTGAAAAGACCATGAAAATGGTGGATACTACTGTTGTTTCGAATCAAGTATGAGTATTTTTTTCTGATTGTGGGTAACCTCACGGAAACTTCGTTGGATTTCAATGCAATGCAATGAACTGGAAGGCAGTGTTATATTGGTGATAAATAGGGTAAAATTTAATTTTTCTTATTTTTTATATGTCACTTTTTACCCATTTCAATAACTAAATTAACAAACATAAATTAATGTTAGTTAATTAAGTCTAAACAAAAAGCATTAAATTAACCTTTAAATGTTACTTTTCAGTTGTTGAAATGCACATTTTAGCCTTTTTTTCATTTGTTTTGTTTCTTTGCTTATACCCTCAATGTTTCAGGTTTTTTTTAAACTATACTCCTCAAACAAAGACTTCTTACATTTTATTTTGAATATACTGACCAATTCATTCCATTTTGGCCCATAACCGACATGTTTTATGGATTCCTAAAGAGAGATTGATGTCAGTTGTAGCGCCGTGTGAGAGGCTGGCCCTTTGTTTTGCTGTCCACATGTCAGCCAGTGTGAGTGTCGGGTATAGTTGGCATCTCTTTGCTTCTTTAGGCAGCATTTCTGGGTTTGGTTAAGTGTGAAGAGCTGAAAGGTGCAAGAATATATACAGTATATATGCATACATATATATATATATATATATATATATATATATATATATATATATATAAACATACATATATATATATTGCTGTGTGCATGTCATGTGTGACAGAAGCAAGAAGTCGACATGTCTGTGACCCATAGTTGGCATATGGCAGCAGCTTGTTTTACAACCCATGGGGTGACTGAAGGGTGACTCTGAGTGTGTGTGGCAGCAGCTGAAGCCCCCAGACGGCTGCCCGGACCATTGAGTTCACAGGTGAAGCACAGCGACAAGGTCGTTCCAGATTTGGCCGACTTGGAGGAAAAGCCTCCCTCTGCTGTTGTTTGACTCCTAGTATCAACGGTCTGCAAGACAGATGTGTTTTATGTTGAGAAATATATTTTCCACACTACGGAATGTTTACACTGGCGAGGCTTTTTGACTGATATTACGGTCGCTGTATTTTCTTGTTATTGCATTGTCTATATTCTCTGGGTCATTTTTAAATTCTGAATGGTTCTAATGCACATTTCCAGGATGACCCACTGACCAAATGGTTGCACAAAGATCTGGAGATACAAATCTCCAAATAAGATTAAATCAAATATTTGCAAATATATTTTTTCTACAAGTAATTCCATGTTTCACCTTTAATCCACAAAAACCCAGAAATCTGTTTTTTTTCTGTGCTGGTTGGACATTTGCAGATTAAGCTCAAATTTTCAAATGCCTTACAGTAAACAAGAGAACTAGAGCCAGCAGGTGATTCATTTAACTCAGCATAACTCACTTACACAGGAAATACTTAGTCTGGCTGTGTTCTGGCCCAGGAGCAACTTGAAAATTACAGTTTTACCCTGCCAACCGGCTCTGTTCACAGTTGGGTTTTTTGTTAGTGAACTACACATAATGACAAGAAGCCCATTATTAAGGCAAAGTCCAATTGTGTCTAATGTGTAGCTGATAGAAACATGAATTAGGATTGTCCCCTAAATGGGACATAAAACTGATGTAGTGTAGTTAAGTCAGCGATGCAAAGCCAGTGAAGAAATGCCTCCAGTATGTATTTTCTTTAGTGACCTTTAGGGGGCACTATACACACTTTGAATATGTTTTTGTATTATATATATATATATATATATCTTACACATTATCCAATCAATCATAATGTGACAGAAGATATCAAGTTTGGCTTCATGTTCTTCAACTCTAACCTTTCCCCCAAATATGGCCTTTCTGGTTAAAAAAAAAGGGAATTTGGCCAAATTACAAAACTTAAGCCTGGAAAGTGCCAACTCACAAACCATTCAGTGACATCAGGGTGGTGTGCTTACTATTACCACTGCTTCTGGCCACAGCTGTGCTCCGAGCCATAAATCAAGGTGATGTGTGGGTAGAAACGACAGTGGGATGCAACGTGTGTCCCCTCAAAGCAGCAATTTGTCAACTTTCCCATCCTAAACCAAAACCCCCAACAGTGACAGTGTAAATGATCCAATTATACAGTGTTTGACAAATCCTCCTGTAAAGCAGCACCATCACCACTGACTGAAGTGCCATAGACCAGCCACACTCACTGACATTTGAATACAGCGTGTGTGATTTGAAAGTGAAAACTCTATTGTGAATAATGAACCAGGTTTAATTTTTCTGCCTGACTGGTAATTTTCTACAATGTAAAACCAGTAAGCAGAAACAAGGTCATGTTCCTGGCACCAATTTGACACAAGGTGTACTGAGTTGTAAACATTACCTCCCCACATTTGGGCAGAAACATCTGCAGCCTATTTTCTTGGAGACCTGAAATGCCTTTGTGTGCCGGGGCAGGATTGTTTCTCCCTCCATTTGCTCCATCCTCCCTTGCTTTTTCTACTTTATTTGCAGCTTTTCAATTGGCGTATTACAAGATGAGAAGTGGGAAACTTCTTTGAGATTCTAGAAACAACTAAAAATGGAGCATCGTCTCCATGTGCGTCTCGCTGTTCGGACATCAGAGCTACAGTTGAGCTTCCTCTTCCTGGCTCCTGCTGGATGTACATCATGTCACATAGAAGAAATATGTGTCTTCTGTAGACCATAAATCCGAAGAGCCTTCCTGTGAATCATGTGAAGTCATGGTGGAAGCTGCAGCACAGCCAGGCATTAAAGGGCTCAGTCAGTTCACTGTTGGAATCAAATATGACATGATCCAGAAAGAAAGAGAAATGTTCAGAAACAAACAACTCAGCTGTCTCACATTTACTCTCATAATAGGAGACAGGTTGCCTTCCTTCACCTGGGGTTTATTAAATCCATCATGGCCAGTATTTGTCAGAGTGATGGAGCTTTTGTTGCTGAAAACCCTGGAAAATCATCTTGAAGTTATTCATGTTTATTAAATATTATATATATATATATATATATATATATAAAGATTGCATTTAAAACAAGTAATTCAAATTCCATTATTTTGTGACCTAATTGTTATAATAGTAAAAATACATTCAATTAACTATTTAGGACACTGTACCATATAAACAGAAATAAATAATCAAAAATAAATAAGAAAATTGGCATGAAAAACAGGTAAAAACTGCAGATAGTGAAGATGGTGTTATATTAAGTGTGCAAAATTAAGCTTTAATTTTATCTCAACACTGCTTCACCTCAACTGCCCCCTGATTCCTCTGTAATAGGCTGTACTGGTCGGATTAAATGTATTTATTAAAGAAAACCTTCATTAGTATGATTCATAATACTTGTATATAAAGTTTGTTATTTTTAAGACAAATACCAAGTTGCAAATTATACCTTGTGGTATATTTCAATTACATTATATTTCAATATATTTTAACAAAAATTGAAATGATAGGCCAATTAGAACGGAATGACCCACACGAGAGATGTCCATACATGAGATTGAACTTCTGAAAGTTGAACTGCATTTTAAGCCAAATCCTACAGCTGTACGGAGCCATCAGAGTGGAACTGATCCCTCCGTACAGCTGTAACAGCCTCCTTTCTACAAGGTTCTGGAGTGGGAACTTGGTCCATTTATCCATAAGAGCATTTGTAAAGTTAGAAACTGTTGTTGGACGACAGCATTTGGCTCAGTATCCTGACTGAAGTTCATCTGAACAGATATCCAATAGGGATGGCGTCAGGGTTCCGTGTGGGCCAGTCAGCGTCTTCCAGCTCAAACTCAAACATATCTTAATAGACTTGCTTTAGGCACTCAGTCACAGTCTTGCTGGAACAAGAAGTGGGCCTAACCCAAAGTGTCTCCACAAAGTTGGATTCAGAGTGTATTTCCAAATGTCTTGGTAAAAAGAATCATGAACCAGTTCAATTCAAACCATCTTTTACCAGAGTTTACAGTTGGCACTACACAGTCAGGGAGATAACCTTCATCAAACCAAGGCTCATCCGTCAGACTGCCAGATAGAGAAGCGTGACCTGTCACTCCATAAGACACATTTCCACTGCTCTCCAGTCTTGTGGTGGCCTGCTTTTACACCACTCCACCCGACGCTTGGCATGGTGCTTGGTGATGTAAGCCTTTCCTGCAGCTGTTTGGCCATGGAAACCTACACCATGAAGTTCCCGACCCAGAGTATTTGTGCTGATTTGGACGCCAGACGGAGTTTTGGAACTCTGAAGATTGTAGATTCTCATTCACCCAGGTCACTCCAGATCTCAGCAACTGGACGAAGGGATGTTTTACTAGAGCGTTATTAACCTCTGTGTTGCCCTGTGTCTACAGGGTCACGGTTGTAAATTACGCTTAATAAAAAAAAAATAGGAAAAAAATACTAAAAACTAAAAACAAAAAAAAAACAACAAACACTTGTTTACACTGCATATTTTCATTTAAATTTCAAGTGATAAAAAAAAAAAAACAACTGATAAATTTAAACATAAATGGCTGCATGGGCCACACATCAAATTCCCTACCTCCCCTAACCTCACAGTCATGCTCTGCATTTAGACTTTTAACAGCAATCAAGACAAATGATGCCGTGTGTCTGTCTTTGATTTCTACAGGGAACTCCACTCAGTCAAAAGTGTGTGTTCTTCATCATTTTTGACATTTTATTGACACCAAAAAAGTTGTTCATTCTGTCCCATGACTAAACCGACCACTGGAGGTCCCTATTGCACCGTGATTGACAGCAGTATTTGGCAAGCAGCGAGGCAAGAGTCTCTCAAATGTGTCTTCAATTATAGAGCTGCAGTCAACACCATCTTCTGACTTGGAATGTCAGTGGAGTTGGAGATAACCTCCGTGGCTTTCTTTTATCTCGCCATAAAAACCTCAGCGAGGGATCACGCTCTGCTGTGGCCGACCTGCACACATTTGTGGAGCACTTTCAGACGTTTAAGTAACACAGAAAGCCACTTCTGAGGGATACTTTTCACTGTACCTCTGATGTGACTCATGTTGGCAGCACATGCAGGCTCCTCCTGCATGAGAAGTTTCCCTTGTGTGTGTTTGTGTGTGTGCGTTTGCATGCTGGCAGTAGCCGTGTCCCAGTGATCCAGTAATGAAGGGGGTAAAAGGAGAAGATGAACTCAGTGCACAGGTGAAGATTCTTCAGCAGCAGGGTGCATGGATGAAACACACTAATGTGTTATGGTTCTACAAGTAGCCTCTTTGAATGTTGTCACGGATATTGTGCCCCGATATCCAATATCCATAAATGTGATAAATGTAGAGCTCCCACCGAAAAATGTCAAGAATCCATTGTTTCCCCTTGGATTTTTTATAGTCACATCATCATGGGAAAGCCTTCAGATCACCATTGGACACTGAATTGAACTGAAAATCCAGACCAATAACATTGTTTTAGGCATCAGCGCCTACTTCCAGGAGGCGGTTACAGACAAGTTAATTAAAGAACAACTGCTGTTAATTTAAATCAAAAGCTGAATTTTCTGTTTTTTCAGCTTT
>NC_024321.1:4468987-4516945 GCF_000523025.1 Cynoglossus semilaevis
AATGAAACCAATTTTTGGACATATTTGTGGAAACCACATATAAAGTTCAGGACACTGTGTGCGCATTTCCAGTGAGGTGCAATAAATGTCTGCTGTAAAATATGGATTGGAGCAGATCTTATTCAACAGACTATGAACAATAGGACAAGGTGTTTTTTTCATTTGCTTTTGACCTTGGATGATGTTGGTTCAGTCTTGATGAGCTCAAGACTTTTTTTTTACACCTAATAGTTACACAAATTTAGTTTTATAAGCTAAAGTTAAACACTAGGTTTTTAACTAGGTTTGTCCCGGTACAGTCACTGATACCTCTTTAGGTCGTATTTCAATAAATATGCTATAAACTGGCAGGAAGTCTCGGTGTGAAATCGTCGGTCGACATGGAGTTTGTAGTTGGTCACTTGGCCCAAATCACAGTTAAGACACTGAGTAGGAAAATGCGAACAAGTCATTTTCAAACTGACACTGTTGTCACATCAGACCAGTGTTTCCCAACATTTTAAAACCACAACACATATTTGACATAATGGCACACCACCGAACAAAAATGAAACAAAAAGTATATGTAATGAAATATAAGTATTCTTCAATTTAATTATAAAAATGTCTGATACCAAGGCCTGTTGAACGCTAAGGTGATATACTTGCAGGAATTGAAGAAAAACACTATTTTGTTTTTTATTGCTTTCATATTTTGTCATCATCTTTATCAGAAAAACACATTTTATGATGAGTGGGCTGGATATTACGGCCTTTATGGTCCACAAATTGTGTGTAGGGATTGCACAATTTATCTTGAATGCGGCCATTAGAGTCAGCATTAAAGTCACAACAAGAACTTCCTATAAAGTAGACTTTTACGGACGTTCGCTCTCCAATTGCTCGCAATTTCCTTTTCCTGACCAGAGCAAATTGTATCTTAGATACTTTAAATTCTTTACTATTGGTTCTATGCCAAAACCAATTGAAATTCAGGATGGTTAGATGTGCGGTGCATCGTTTGAGTAATACGGTTGTTTTCTTTTCCTGCATGGCCACCTCCTCTCTGTTTCAATTGGCAAACAATGAGATGAAAAAAAATTAGCTCATAGTTAACCCCAAGAGCCATTTCTGTTCACTTCAATGACACGCAGCTGATTCCTTTTCTACCCTGACTGTTTGGGCACCCTGTGTTTACAGCAAATGGGCATTTTCTCCCACACTGGTCTGTCTCTATTGACGTAAGCGAGCTCAAATTAAATATGAGACCTGGCAGTTAAAAGTGCTGTTCATTCACTACATTTCCTCAATGAATATGGCAAAGCTCAGAGAACGAAAAATTGTTTTGATTTCTCCAGTAATTTGATTTCAGCACTAAATCGAAACGCAAATACGGGCAAGATGTTCAGTTGATATGGTTTTACACACAGGCTTGAAATGTGACAAAGGGCACGCACACACACACAGGAAAGGTAGTCATCTCTCCAGCAGGAGGCAGCCTCGGTGACCAGGTCATACTGTATGCTGCAGGAATGTGACCTGTCCTGATGTCAAATTCAGATCTGACAACAAACCTTGGCAAATTGTAATCACGCTTATTTGGAAATCTAACGCAGTCTGTGCGCAAGAGAAAGTAAACCCAAACCTTTCCAAAGTAAATTCAGGGTTTTTCTGCAGCCTTGCCCACAAAAAAAAAAAAAAAATTGCTTCCAAGAGTGTGTTCTGAATAAAGTACAAATGTTGTGCACGGCACGGTCAACGTACTTGTTCTTTAAAAAAATTGCTCAAAATTAGGTAAATATTAATATGTTTGGACATTTAAGATGTGTGCACGACAGGAACAATGAGAGATTTATGGTTGTTTGAATAACAAAAAAATAAATTATTAAATATGTCAGGAACACCAAAGTCAGATACTGTGCAAAACGCGCAACTTTTGCTTTGACTGGTAGCCACACATTGGGCTGAGTATATACAACCTTGGTGTAGAATACTTACGACCTCAGCTGCAGCAGTGCTAACAGTGTAATAGCTTTTGTGTTATGGCTTTAAGAAATGGCATGTTTCCCCCAAGTTCTTTTAGTTTAAAACAATCATATTAACATAAGTTGATCAAGGATCGATATCAGCTTATGATCCATCCCAAATACTCAGCTGTGTAAATGTTATTTCTGTGGCTTTTGACACCTTGTACAGATTAGGAAGTGGAAACAATAATATTTGTGAACTGCCAAATATTTATTCATTTGTTTGTTGACAACATCACACAGAACTCCCTCCATGTATCGGTGCATCTTTTTGCCATATGTATCTCTCAACATTAAGTTGTTTATGTGCAAGAATTTCCTCGTGTTCAGAAAATCCTCCGTGGTGTTAGAACAATACTGTGTGTTGAAGTACTGCACACATACAGTACATGAGTGACTGTGTATGGGTCTAATTGTACTTGTGTATGTTTGTAGTGTATATAAATATACAGCACGGTCTGCGTGTGTGGATAAATCCTTCTTCACTTGCTTTGCCGACGTCTGTGCCAAGCAGACAGGGCGACATGAGAATTGAACCATCTGCGTCTCTCTCTCCCCCTTCTGGCCTGATCACCAGGCGGCCAGTAACTCGCTCCAGCTGCCTGGGAATGGAAAAGACAGTCCTGGGACGTTCCAAAAAAATGGCAACCGCGATGCAAAGGAATGAAGGATGAGAAAAAGCAAAAAAAAAAAACAAGAGATGAGAGACAGGGCAGATGTAGCCTGGCACACGCAGTAATCTCGCCATTTAAACTCCCACTCGTGGTGCAGAGTACACATCGAAAACAATTCACAGTTCCCACTCCCTGGGATTCCAAGATTCGGTAGGACAGCAGGTCGAACTCGTGTTTTTGGGATTCTTCCATGTCAGGACTGTTAGGAACACAGCAGGATCACTATAAGTAGGAAAGAATGAAGAGTGCGATGAGGTAAAGGTCATAAATTTGTAGATACACATGTGTCACTGTCACTGCAGCCGTATTTCATTCCACTGCAGCTCTTGGCTCTGTGGTTCCGCACTGGATTTCGAAAAATATTCTTTCCCTCTATTAAAGTAAGACACATTTAATCCAAACACAGCGTAACAACAGCGAAAATAAAAATCTCATCAGTTTAAATTACTGCTATTATGACCCAATCTTATCTGCTTTAGCGGGGGCAGTATATCGTAACTGTTAAGTATTTGGCACTATTTATGTAAAGAGGATTGGAAATCAGACGTGCTGTAATTGGGTACGTTGTTGAGAATTTCGCTTGTTATGGTTTATTACAACACTTGTGTATTCCATCAGCCAGTATCCTAAGTATTTATGATTTACATGTGAATTGGACAATAAAAATCCAGTCACAATAAAAGTTCTCTCAGGTAAGGCTTTATTTTACAGGCCCTTAAAATCCAATTTATTTCTAAATAGGCTTTTAAGAGCATTCCTGGCATGAATAATACACATACAGAAAACGCAATGTTGCTAATGATTAGGTAAAACCAAGAGGAGTCAGTTGGTGCTCATAAACTTTAATACAGAACAACCTTGTGTCTTTAATTTAGAGCATGGCAGGTGAGTGAACAAATTAAAATTTGTCTTCGATTGTCTGCAAACACACAACGGCCGTGAAAAAGTTAGGGATCTTGTTTTCTTTTTCTTTTTAAAAGTAATAAAAACCTTATTCATATTTCTTTGGTTTATAGAAAGACATTCCCTTTAGTTGAACTGATAAAAATAAGAACTCTGCCTTCTCTTTGCACTGTTTTTAAAAACAAACTTTATGAATAATTCCAGGAAAATGATCAAAAAAAGAGGAAAGAAACCAGAAAGTAAACGCGACCAAGACTTTTTCCCCACAGTTCAAATTCATTTCAAATGTAAAAATATTTTTTAAACTGGTTCCAGTTAAAAATCTATCACTAACTAAATTGAATCATTTCTTGCTTGGATCATAATGTCCTTCCTCAGTAAATTGAATCAAAATCTGAATATTGCTGGTCATAAACAGACACATGTAATATTCTTGACTGAAGGAAAAAGAAAAAAAATACTGATCTTTACTGTATGTACTTTTTTAAAATTTGCAAGGATTTATTTTGTGCTAGTGCTGAGAAGTAATAAGCGACCTAACGTGGAGGCAGTGAGGGCGGCGAGGCCACAATCACTACTGTGCAGAGCTGTGACTCCACATCATCCTACATATGTTTGACTTACGTTGGACATTTTAGCTTTAGTTATTCCAGTGCGGCGAGAGGAAGTGGTGCGGTGTCATCCATCTTTACACGCAGTCTGTGATACTAACAGATAATAATACTGTACAGAAATGAAGGAAAACCAATTTCCTCTCCCTAGTCCGCGTGTAGGCGAGGACTTTTGAAAGATGAGCTCTGGTTTTGGCTCTCCGTTGACATGCGAGAGAAGGGTTAGGTCAACAAAAGCTCAGATTTTGTTTTAAAAAACCTAGCGTCAGGGTGACAATTCGAGGAAACCCCTCTTTTGTGGTAGATTTTGGCCACTTTATTAGGCGCGTCTTGGTGGTAGCAGGTTAGCCCACCTTTATCATATGTATTTGGCATAAACTCAACTGGATCCTACAGACAGAGGTTTTGGTCCACATGGACGACACACAAGAATTCGGTGTCTGTAAATATGTTGACTGCACATCCGCTATCAGTATTTAGTGCTGCACCACATCCCAACGAGCTCCACTGGATTGGGGTCTGGTCACAGCGGAGGCCATTTTGAGTGAAATCATTGTTATGCTCAAGACTAACAGTTTGGAGTAATTGAGATTTACTCCACTGGACTAACAGTTTGGAGTAATTGAGATTTGTGACCTCGGAATCAATATTAATTGGAGATGCCATCAGATGAAAACACTGTGTGCTAATAAAACCAGACTCAGCTAGCATTCAAGGGTTCCAAACCTCAGCTTGAACCATCAGTTCCTGGCTGAGCCTCACTTTATGGCTAAGCCTCACTTTATTATCACACAGGGCCATACAGAGCAGGATGTGCTGTAATGTTGCTGCAATTCATTGTATTTCTCATGTCCATACCCAAATTGTCCTTATTTTTCATGTCTCTTCTGACTTAAAATGCATCAGAAGGCTAAAAGAAGTTACAAAGATACATTGACAAATAAGTAATGTTTAAATATAGTGAAGTTTGTTAAATACCAAAAATAAACATTTTTAACATATTTGGCACTTCTCTTCATTTCTCAACATGTGATACCTGGGTTCAGTACGTGTGACTATAAAAACGGTTGTGCCAAATAGATGACAAAGTAGATTTTGATGATTCGATCACCTCTGCATACACATTTGGAAAAGACCAGGCAGTGCTGCTGTCAAAGAATCAACACAAGAAAACGAACGAGTGTCTTCAATGTTTTCACAGAGATAAAGATGTGCCCCCTGCTGTACCGTACGTCTCTCCATATCTCTTTTTTTATACAAATAAAATGTTAAAAAGGAATCATATATTCCAGTAAATATGTAGAATTTAGCAACGCAGTAGTGAAGCTACCGCTGCAAGATATTCACCCCTGGTGCTTTTCAATCTAACAGCAACACAGAAGAAGTTGGCAGAGGGTTGAAAAACAACTCAAAGATCATCTGGAGTACATGTTTCAAATTGCATCCAAAAATGAGTGGTTTGGATGAGGATCTGTTAGCAGTCATTGAGCGTATGTTCTGCTGTCTTTTTCCATGTACATCATATTCTGTCTCAGATTTGTGCTTGGATAATTTGATCCATAAGCGCACACTTAAATGTGGTGATGCATGAGCCAATTTACAAAACAAAACAACAAAAAAAACTCTTAAGCAAAATGTAATAAACAGTTGCAACAGGTGCAGTGTATTTGTGGCTGAAAGAAACGTGAGCACTTAAAGTTTAAAGAAAAACCTACATGTTACGTATTTATTTATGCCTTTCTTAGATTCTTTGATTTGCTGTTTTTTTTTGCTGTTTCATTTTGCTGTCACATGTAGCAGGACCCATGTTTTTATATATATGTTTGCTGTCACATGTAGCAGGACCCATGGAGTAGCATTTGATAAATAGCCATGATCAGGTGCAAAGATTCAATTTAACAAAAGTTTGAGCATAAACACAAGCAAAACCATATTGACAACATACCATGACACATTTGGAAACAACCTGACAAAGAGTGAGTTGATGGAGGGAGGTTTTTATACCCAGGGCACCAGGTGACAGGACAGAGACTAATTAACAAGGGCTCAGAGGACACAGTGTGATGACACTGATTAACACAGAGAACCAGGCAGGGAGGAAGAGAGACAGACCTCAAAAAAACTTTAGGTGAAAAATAGGAAGTATTTAGCCAGCTTGTAACAGCAAAAAAAAAAAACAAAAAAAAAAAAAACAAACAAACAAAATGCTCAATGCATTTCAAATAAAGCGTTAAGTCACCTGAAAATGTTTACTATGGAATATGCTACAGCTATGCTTTTCAATAATTACAGAAAAAGATGTGTAAAAAAATATGTTTCCAATGCTGTTTGCAGCGCTGAGCTTTTGTTTACAGAAATTGTGTTATTGATCATTTTCACCCTGTAGGTTGAGCTATCTTATGTACATAAAATATGTTTAAAAAAACAAAACGAAAAAAAACCCCTTGAAAAACAAACAGTACTAACAATAGCATTGTTGAGAACATACCAGGAACTACTACGACTGGGACGTAACAGGACAACAGGAGTGTAATACCATCGATGGAACTTCAACCCTACGTTGGCTCACTCGACATGAGGAACTATTTTCTGCACAGTGCAGCTGCTGTACATCCATTAAATTGCCTCAGAGCTTGGGTCCAAAACACTTGAAGACCACAAGCTCCCCAAAGAAAAACAACAAGTTTGAGAGCAAGAAAGAATACCCATTCATCCACAGGCCGGGGTAGTTTCTTTAAGCCACGCTCTGCATCGTACACAGGCCAAGTTTAAATCCTGATCTTATAAATGGCTGTTTTCCCTCCAGGTATTTTCATTGTCAATTAACCTGTATAGATTGGTGTCAAGGGGTGGCGGTTGACTCCTGGACCCTCAGACATTATGGAGAACGTCTGGGTGTGGGGTTGGGACGTGTTGGTCTCAGAGGCAGGGGGTGGAATAGAGTAGAGCAGCATCCACAGTTTTAACAGAGACTGCCTAATGAAATGTCAATAGTCATTTATGAATAGTAAAATAATAGTATAATATAATTGTGGACACAGTGTTTTCACGTTGCGACTATTTGCATGTGCACAGACACGACAGGCACGGATGGACATGACCTCCCAGATGGTAAAAAGAGAGACTGATTGAAACTGTGGTCATAAAATCACCAAACAGTTGTTGTTTTTGTGTTTGTGTTTTGGAAAGATTCACATCATTCCGTTGACCACTAAACATTTGTCTCTTTATCGCCATATTTGTTCTATTGTCATTGGTTTCTCATTGATCTGTGTTTATTTGGTGTCAATATCTGGTAATTGCCGAAGTCAGTGCGTAGCTTCAATCTCCATGTGTGGTGAGTTCCTGTTGTTTTATGGCAACAGTTATTTAATGTCTGTGGCAGTTTTTGTTTCTTTCTGTGGTCGTGTTGAATGGATACTTACTCATATTTTATAAAGCGGTTGTTAAAATTATGCCAATTTTTCTTGTGGTTTTTGTCTTTTGTCCTTTTGTTCTGTCTTTCCAGCCACTTGCAGCCAAGTTTGTGTCAGTTTATTGGTATTGTTTTTTTTTTTTTTTTGGCATTTTATTTTTATAACAATTTATGCCTGCTCTTTTGTGTCTTTAGTGGTGGGTTTTCATGGTTATTTGTTTTCATGGTGATATTGTATCCTTCAGGGGGCCATCATTTTAGTTTTCTTTTTAAGTGCTGACTTTCTGTAGTTTGTTTTCCTTTTTGTAATTTTGCAGTTATATTACATCACCTCGTGTTTTTCAATCTACACATACTCTTGTTCTGTTCCATGTTTTCAGTGGTAGTTGTTATTGTGATTGTTTATCTCCCAATATCATTTCTTTTATCTATATTTTATCTAACTAACAGTGTTTAATTGTTTAGCTTTTTATTTTATTTATTTTTTTGTGTTTATTTTTGGTCTTTGGCACTTCTTTCCTTCGTAAACTAATTTTTTTTTCTTATGCTCATTTACATCTTTTTGTCTCTTGCTGGTTAGATTTGTGTCTTTTAAGAGTTTTTTTTATATTATTATTAATGTAGCATATGTCATGTTTTGCACAGTTGCCCGAGAAACAAGTAGTTTTAAGCTTAAGAGGGCCTCATGCTCTGCTTTAGTGTAATTGGTGGTGGATCTGAATGAGCGCCAGGTTTACTGTAGCCGATTGTACCCTGGCGAACGGGTACAGAACGTTGATGGAACACAGACTCCAGTTGACTTAAGAGTGGCTGGATTCCCAAAAATATGATGTGACCTCTATGATGGGCTTAAGCGCCAGAACCTGTCTTAAATCTTCTCTGGTATCAGAGCTTGGGTCACAAACCAACATCATGCTGATTATGGAACCAGAAGCCAACAGAACCAGAGTTGACACCCAGGGAGACATTAAGGCATCAAAGTACGGGAGTTCAAAAAGAGTGGATTACTGAAAACTCATGGATTTGAATGTAGCTGTCACTTTAGGTTATATAGCAACACATCCATTCATGTCATCAATGTCCATAATATATTAATGGAAACCAGTACTGCTGTCATAGACCAACGTGTTGAGAGTAAAACAGAAAAAAGGTGACCCTACCTACTGAAGTCTATATATTTTCCTGGTGTCTTTACATTTATAGTCATAATTTTAATTCCCTTTTTCAAAACAAAATAAATCATATCTTTGTAGACTAGTCTAATTTAGGGGCCGATACAAAATATTACTGACGTTATTGTGCTAGCAGAAGAGCAGGAGCAACATCTGTTGATACAATGGACGACAATGATGAAACTTTGACGCTGTTTGGATGAAAAAAAAACCCAAACTGTTTCTTTATCGCCCACGTTTTCTCCAACAGTTGTATCACTTTACACGGTCAAACAGAGTTTTATCTATCTAGCTATGACATGAGTGATTGGTCTGTTTGGTCCAAAATAAATGGAGCTAAAAACAGACTATCTTTGGGGAAGAGAAAATATAAAAAAGTTAAGATAATCCTTTTAAAGATGATCTGATGCCCAGCAGTCACACTGGAGTCAGTCAAGGATTATGAAGACACAAGACAATGAGACAACCTAAATCTACAGAACAATTCTCTGCCAAGACCAGCAGGGAACTGGGAAAACAAAACCACAAAACACTCAAAACACACCAGTTTTTCACTTTCCTTCTATTTAGGTTTAACAATGAACGATAGTCTAATAAAAACTGTTATGTACATTATTTTTTAAAGTATATCTTATTTTATCAGTATTTACATTTCCAAACCTTTCTTGACATTGAATCAGTGGAACTCTGTGTGCGGCATTTCACGTTTTACATAAATTGCTATACATTATCTCTCAGCTAGGAGTCCAAGGAAGTGAAGTTTATAGGTAAAATAAACAAAAGTAATATAGTAAATGGTTCTCTTCTGCCACAAAGACATATTTAAACTGATAAAGAAACACAAACACTGAGACAAAGTAATTTATGAAGTAATTTGGCCGCAGATCTCAGGATATTTCAACATTTTTGTTCCACACAGCTTGAAACACATTGTAAAACCATATCAAGGCACAAAATACTGACCGGGCAAACTCTTTGAGACAGGCCCAGAGATGCACGTGTGTGAAGATATGGGAAAACTGGGAAACACTGGATTAGGTTACAGGCGAAATAAATGAATGATCGCAGCTGAGCCGTATATAATGTGACATTTTCAAATAAACAGATCTGCAGTTTTGCTACTCCCTATCACTGATTGCTAAAACACAATCGCGATCGGAAATACAGTCAGTTCCACAAGGGCTTTCTACAGCTGCGTGTTCCAAACGTACTGATTCTGATTGGTCCTCCAAGGGAAAAATTGCGCGGGCTGACAGACAGTGATGTGATTTACTTTTCCAGACTGTTTGTGCTACATGGACTGAAAGGAAACTCTTCATTCACAGAAAATTAATGTGAGATTTTGCAGCGCTCTCACAGCTACAAGTGATCTCTGGGAAGAACAATGCACAACGACTTAATAAGCAGGCTACTACACAACAGAAAACCGAGGAGCTGAGATCTGATCGTTCATCTTGGAAACACATTTATTCTATTTTTTTGAAAAATAATCTAAAAATACTTAAAAAATACTTAAAGCTTTTCAGAGATATGCAGAGAAAGAAGATGAAGACGTAGTTCAGACAAACCAGAGATGGACTGAGACTCAGACATGGTCCAAACTATAGACACAAGTTTTGGATGAGCACTAGGAAAGTGTGCATTGAGAGGATGAAGTAAGTGGTTAGGACAACGGGCCAAGTCTGGATTAAATGTTCCTTCAAGACGTTGATGAAATCCTAACAGCTTGTTTTATAATTTAAGATCCTCCAGTTGGCCGTCAGTAGTAAAAACTTAATGTTTTATTTAAAACATTTACCAAGTTTAAATCAAAATCATAAACTATGTAATAAAGGAAACAGATAGCTACTCTTAAAAAGTAACTTGGAAATAAGAGTAGAGAGTAAGAGAGTAATCTGGTCGTTTTTAAAGGAGATTTATGTCAGTTCAGTCAGTTCAGTTCAGGGCCAGAAACTCAAACTCAAAAATAATTTGATGTTTATGTTGGAATCCAGTCGTGGGCCAGAATGGACAGTCCAGTGGGCTGGATTTGGCCCATTGGTCACCAGTTGATTATTACCCGTCTATGATTATGATTCCTGCAGGATAAGGAGCCATTCTGACATTAGGAGCCCAATCACATATCTTATTACTAAGGTAAGGTAAAAATAGGTGAGAAACATTTTTAGAAATACTACCTTAAATAATTGTGTGACATTTCAACAGATTGGAATAAATATTATTTAAAAAATATGCACTTGTTTGTGCCCACTAATTGTGTGTGTGCTTCCCAGAAATGTAACACATTCTGACCATAGCTACAAAAGAGTGCATTTAATGAGAAATTCATTGTTGAGGTCAAGTCAGTAAAACCAGAGTCTGAACACAGGCACACGGTCCAGAAACAAACACGTCTGACACAGGCTTTAATGAGAAACGCAGTGCTTGACAGGATCCCAAACTAATTTGGCTGCATTGTAAATTCGTTGTAGTGTAATCACAATGATGGTGAACACAGCTCCTCTGTTTTCTGGACAGATTAGGGTGTTAAACGTGACCAGAGGTGTACATTAAAAGAGAGAGAGGGAGTAAGAGGGAAAGTGAGAGATGTGGGAAGAAGGAAAACACAAAAGTGAATTCAACCAGGGTGGGCCTATATATCCCCCTGCTGCCCTGCAAAAGCCTATACATCAGAGAACAATGTGTGAAACCAGCAGAGGGGTTTCCAAATCTTTTATAACTTTTGGACAAACCACAGCAGGAACAATGAATTTTACAGTTATTACTAAATAAATTGCTGCGTGGAAGGTTCCAAACGCACAAACTCACGTAGTAAGACAAAGAAAAGTCCAACGCCGTCCTCTTGTTTCAGCAGGTTTGAAAAATGGAAATGGAAACTTTTGAACCTCTTTGCTCCAAGTGACAGTCTATGGACTTCTCATCTCTTTTTTCCTCTTCGACGCCCATTATGAAATTTCTTGATAGATGTTGCAAATCAAATTGTGGTTCATGGGGTTTTTGGCACACAGACATATGTGATGTCTTTGTATTACTGGCTTGTGGTTCCGTGGGATGACCCTTCATGTGAGATAAAACTTTTGGATGTGGACGTACAGCTGTGTACATTATATCTGGGAAAAAAGAGAGAAAAAAATCTGCTTCTTTCTTCTCTGAATTTATAAAATTAAATCTCTGTCCATAGACTACGGCATCTAACGATGGACCATGTGTCTCCATTTCTTTTTCGCTGAACAAAAAACGAAGTCAGAGTATCCTGGATGTGAACACTGCTGTCGCCTGATCTCAGCTGTCTCAGTCCAGTGACTGCCTCTTTTGTCGACCGCAAAGGCCAAAGTCAAAGTCAAAAGAGGATGTAATAATTCACCAATTCACCATTAATCACCAGCTTGCACAGCCATTACCACTGCCCTTAGCAACATATTCTAACAATATTATGGTTTAATGGGCCTTTTGGGTTTACTTTGAATTTCCATATCTTACCATATGAGTCAAAGCCCTCAAAAACAGTATTTCTGACTCTGAGATGAAGAAGAAAATATTCTTACATACAAAATATAGAGTTTCTGATGTAAATAACTGCAACAAGCTAAATGCTAAATTAATCTTTGAATCTTAAGCATAACAATAATATATAAATAAATTGGCCGAAAATGTTAAAAATGTATCTGGAAATGTACACAAATGTGTCAATTGCTTCTTACACATGTTGCACAGGAGCTGATGTCTCTTCACTTTTTTAGGACCAGGCTTTATACACTATGCTAATGCTAACTATGGAATTCTTAGATCAGGTCCTGCTGCTATTCTTCTTTATTTCTGGTCTGTAAAATAGTACTTTTTAAAAACACAATGTAATTAATGAAGCACACTACAGACAAATTTCTATTTTTTAATATTTTAAAGTGTAAAAAAGAACCATAGATTTCAAATGAAGAAACTGCGATTGTTTTTTATGACCAAACTTAATCAACTTCCTGTTGATATAAAGTACTGTAAACAAGTTGGATTTTCATTACCCATCGACACCAGGAATAAAATATTAAACACCTATTCTTTGAATTTCTGTGACTAGAAATAGTTTATAATTTCCCAGAACAATTACAGAGTAGAGAGAGACACCGATTTTACCCAGTACATTTGTTGGTTTGAGACACTGTATTTCCAACAGCAGATTGTTTTTTTGTGCATGTGGAACATTAAATCACCGCCTGCACACGTTAATAGAAGCACATTTGGACCACTGCAGCTCATACATTTGCTTGAAATAGAATTTGGACAAAAACAGAGGTCTCACTGACGCTCGCTCGGTTTTTATGTACATGCGTCCGTTGCTTCTAATGTGGCTTTGCTTTTATTGTGCCAGGGTGATTTACAATTTTTATACGCTGCAATGGCCTTTTAATGTCTTTGCTTCTGCTTTGCATTGTTTTATGTCAGTGTCTCAGGGTGCAGCACAATATTGTCTCAGTTAATCCACATTCCTTTCAACGGCAAAAGCCTGCTTCTCCAATCACTTTTGTATATTTCTCATATTAATAACGCGTTCTGTTTGTTATTACTGCCCCGAAACCTTAAAACCTTAAAATAATCAGCTGCACTTTGTACTTTTTAATCTTATATTTTGTTATTGTCTTTGAGGGTTGCCGTTGCTGTGAACGGGCTGTAGATGATAGATCATTGGCAAAAAAAAACCCAAAAACCTAAAAAACAACAAAACCTAATGTGTACAAATATGCACTCCCTTTTATCATGCAAGTTTTTGTGCAATGAGGTGGTTTAGAAAAGTCAAATTTTCTGCTGGTTTTTCAGAGAAAAACAAATCCCTCAAAATCCTTTTCTCTCAAATCCTTTGAAGACTTGAACATTGAAACCAAAAACTTGACTTTAATCACAAATACATTTGCATGATTCCTCTCAATTTCTGAAGCTGGATCACAATAACCACAAATCATAAATGTTGCATTTTTGTGCAAATAAATTAGTTAGGGCTTTGTAAAAGCTCTTATTTCTGTAGTAGCTTAAGGAGTCGTCTCTCACTCCATAAACAGCACATATTAAAATCTGTATTTTTTTAACTAAAACTCAGCATTGTATTAGTTGAATTTCAATCAACAACATAGGTTTTCTGTGAATAATGCATTTATTCATGTGTACCAATGTCCAAAACTTTATATTTCTGACTCCTGTTTTTAGTTTGCATTTTAAACAAATCTCCGTCTTTCTTCTCTCTGTGTGGCTCAGAATCAAGGTTGTGTGATTGCCCCCTGTTTCTCACTGAATTTCCTGCAAAAATACACAGAGCAAACGCTTTTCCTGTATTTCCCTTTAGCTTTGCCGAAAAGAACTTTAAACACGAGACGGCCAAAGTTACTACTGTGCCTCAGTGACCTCGGTGCATTCACAGAATTGTCCCAAATTACACACTGAGGACGGTCTGACAGCTCTGTGATCTTCGGCTGCCTCTGCTTCATGCCTTTGGCCTGACTCTTTGTCCAGCGGTCGTTTGTGTATTCTGGGCCACTTCACAGTCCTGACTGCAGCCGGTGTCAAGGCCCGGCCAGACGCTGCAGACAAAACTGGTACGGTCTCAAAAGAAGGAACACAACCAAGATCAACAAATAGACCTAAAGACGCTAGAGCGAGACAAAATAAGCACAACACTGACGGCATTCACAGCTCGTCACAGGAGGGTTGGGTCTGCTGTGGAGGTAATCCCTGGCTGCTGCCTAGGAAATTGATTGGCTAAGATAAACAGGTCTGCAGTGAGTCCAACATCTGGATGATAGTTTATCCAAGAAGTGGCCATAAGCTGACATTATAATAATTAGATCAGTCTGTTTTTGATTACTGGGGAAAGAAACAAGACACCTTATATATTTTTAGGCCCCAAAGGTTAGAAACAACAGCTCCAGATCCTTGTCTTTTGTCAATAAGTAGCGTAGCACTTTCTAATAAAGAACCGTAGTCACTCAATTGGAGTCAAGTTTCTGTCAAACTGTAGAGCTAAAGTCCTTCATTCTTCTGTCATTAGCTTATCTCTGATGCAATCTTTAAACTCTATCAGTGTTTTACAGCTGGTCAGACTTTACTTCATGAACACGGAGTTATACTAAGTAAAATAAATGTATTTATTCTAAACTAGAGATGGGAATAGAGAACTACTTGTTGTTGAAGTCCAGACCCCAGTGGTCCAGTTCTTTGGAATCGGTCATTTAATGAATTCTCTTACTGATTCAACAACTGAATGTTCCATTTTCCATTTGACTTGCAGAGGCCTCAGAGGCTTAGGTTCCCCTCACTTTTATCGTTAAAAAGTAAATAATAGCAGGTAGCGATCAGTTTTTGCCCAAACGTATTCTTTGAGTTCAGTTGAGACAACCTCTAATTTACTGGATGCTTGAGATTTAACTGCATGTGTTGTGAAAAATGTTGAAAGAATTACATTTATATAAAACAATAATATTTTACCAACTCTCTCAACTTTAGTTTGCTCATGCCACTCCCTGCAATAAAAGGGATAAAGATTTGTAAAAAATAAATAAAAGGTGTCACACTTTACGTATTTTACAGGAATAGAACAAAATACGGCCTACTTAAAAAAATTGTACTTTACGAGTCAGGGCTTAAGCAAACAAGAGTGGTATCCCATTCGTTTCCGATGTGTTATTTTTAAAGGTAAATCAGACCAAGAGGAAAAAATGCTAGAGGATTTAGAATAGGAAACTCTTTTCGGATGTGCAGTTCAGTTCTGTAAATAGTTTATAGTGTGTGGTTTCAGGAGCTTTATGGGGCAGATGGCCACCTTGAATAACCTATGTATATCCAAACTACAAGCCTGGGACGGCTGGACTGTGAGGTCTAGGAATTATGTTTGCGGTTTTGTGAGTCTTACAGGCACATTATTTTGAATGCGGCCATGACATTTATCGCTGAGAGCTAAAACAATGAGGTTCTAACATGATAAACCATGTTATTGTTTAATTTTCAGACTGTGATTTTTTTTTCTTTCTTCAAGTACTCTAATTGTCGGTGTAGATGACTCCAAAATAAGTCCGAGTTATATGCAGTTTCCCCCTTTTTTCTCTACCGTTATGCTGCCACTGCGCCAACGCTGATCCTTGACCCCACCCAGGAAATGCGGCGCAGTTGAGCTATGGGCCGAGTAACTTAGCGGGTTCATTTCAGAGCAGTTCAACCCTAAACAAATAACTCAAGGCCTGAAATCTTTGAACCTCACAGCTCCCCAGATTTCCAAAGTTAACACCGCTCCTGCTCTGGAGAGTGATCTATAGTTTCATGCTTTGTCGTTTTTTATCGAGCCCTTTGACCCTGTGGTCATGCAGGGTCATTTCAGTCGACCACATGAAACCTTTAGCAGACAAACAAAGTTATTTCCCCCGAAAATGTTTCAACCTCATGCATACTTGACTAAAAGAAGGATAGTCACATAGCTCTCTAGCTTAAGGTATGAGATCTGGGTTTCTTAAAAGTGGTGTTTGAGAAAATAAAGGAGCCCCATATTGTAGATGAATGACAGATGGGGGGGGAAGGGGGGGGGCTGCTTGTCACATGTCCCATAACTTTTTGAAACAACAGTGTCAGTCAGCATTAATCAGCCCGTGTTTCATGGTAAGTGGTGGTGATATTGAACAAGCATCTTCGATGCTACTTCAAAGACACTTTTTACGTGACCTATGTTGCAATTCAGAGATGACTGAGATGAGTTCTGGCACGAGAATATCCTCACAAGAGCCATGAACACGCAGATGACTCTGTAAAGACAAGGTACCTGCACAGTCTGCTTTGGAAACCTGTCTCTCCTGAGGTCTTTCAAGATTTTTATTGGCTGCACTCATACTTCAGTTACAAATGAACAGCTTCATTACAAAGAACAGTTCTTCCACTTTGGAAAGTGCTTCTGTGAGTGTGTCATTAGATACCTTGTGAATGACAAGTTCTCATTTTTGAACCAAGAAGTGGAAAATGACTTTTGACAGGATGCAGTTGTATCCTGTAATTGGCTTTCATGTTGCGCCCACAACTGGACTGGCTACTGGAAAAGACATTAATTATATGAAAGAATGGACTTTAACTCGATACATTTTATACAATTCGGTGGATTCATAACTTCAACAGGCCAGATCCAGCTGTTACAGGGGTTTCTGGTGTTTGATGGATGACCTGTGACTGGTGCTCCATTTGAGTAGTGTTAAATAAACTTGTTAATGTAAAGGAAAAAAAATGAATATGCCTCAGCGAATGCTTCCACAGACAAACATGTCACAGACCAAAAATTAATTAATCTCTCTTTTCTATTTATTATTCAGATTTAAATCATGTTTCTTCCATATTAACACAGTCTATAGTATTGTTCTGCTGTGGCTGTTGCAGTACCACTACTGGCCTGCAGGTTCTTGTGGTTCAGACAACTTGGCCTTTCATGATTTTTGAATTTTTAACCCATAATTTTCTTGTGAACAACTACTCACAACAAAAGTAAAATGGCTGTATAAAAAATATGTTTTCTGGAGTAATAATTGTGAATTACTATGTAAATAAATATTTATATTTTTAACAAGACATTTATGCCCAATAATGACACAGATAGGTATATAGACAAAGATTACATCAAATGGTTGGGCAAAAAAGCTGATTCCTCCAGGAAAGAGTATATATATATATATATATATATATATGTAAGAGACAGAAACTGTTCTGTCCTTGTTGGCTGTCTGTCAATTGCAGCCTCAATGACATTTCTGGTCTGGAAAAGAGGAATCAGACAACAACACACAAACACTTGCAAAACAAATCTTCACATTCTTTAATGTTCATCGAGATGTAACATTCATGTTTAACATTTATTAGTTTTAGTCTGTGAAGTTTTGTTGATACACAAAACAGACATGATCTTTTCTTAATAAAGTCCAACTCATTTTTTTTTTATTTGGAATTGTGTGTCCAAAACTGTTTCATTTCAAAATAATTGTCTAAGAGTCTAAGAAGTCGAGCATCATTCACAAATAGCCCTTTGGCAGGTACGTCATCGATTTGCTGCTAAGCAACAATTGAAATATTTTTGTTCCCTCTTGGTTTTTAAATCAGAGAGACCATTAAATCGGTACTGTACAAAGTTAATCAGAACTCTGTTATCTGCACATTTCCTTTTTCGCTTAAAAATAACACTGATGCACGGGGGAGAGCAGTAGTCTGGTTTGTGGAAAAGTGCAGGCCTTCAATGAATAATCTACGTTTTCAAACTGCAGTTAAACCCATTTGTCAGTAAATAAATATATACCAGGAGACTCTCATTAGAAAGTGTTGGATCACAGATGTGCAACACTTAGATTAGTTTCCAGCACGGTTGGTGTTTTTTGGCTTCTGTTGCTGGACGTGAAATCAAAACGGGAGTGATTTTTGGTGGGAAGCAGAGTATGTGTTCTAATAAATAGCTCCCAAACTTCTTTACTTATCAAAAATCAGCGCAGCTGTGCTGAGCGGAGAGAGAGAACTAACGCTCTGGGCCTATTGATGGTCACTCGTTCTTGCCAGTGGTGGTTAAGAGGATGAAACACAGCTGCTTCCCCTGCAGCTAGAGATAGTAAGGGCCTTCTGGATGGATGAGAACTGACTTGTGTGGGGTCCTGGGGGGCCCTAACCACAGCTGCAGGGCAACAAGCCACTCAAGACCCCCAACTTTTCACTTCCTAGTTTGCACCTACACCCGTTTCCTGAGCTACGTAGAGATGCACTACAGCTGACAATAATAGGTAAAATAATAGCTAGCACACATGATGAAAACACTTGACCCCATGACCTCTGAGGGATTTACATCCGACCTCAGTGGTGCGAAGAGAGATTCCGCTGCCCAATCAGTACCTTCCCCTCTTTTCGTGTGGCCTCAGGAAAATGTGGAAAGGAGGCTGATTTCTGCAACCTGGATTTTAAGACGAGAGCAAGAACCTGTGGTCGCAACTCAATCCATCCCATATGGGGAAGATATGATGCTTGAGGGATGAGGTGAGTGTGCAGGGGAGCTGTGCATAGTTACTCAGCCTTGCCAGAACAAAGAGCAACACAGGGTCTGGCTCCAGTGTTTTTCTGACTAATATTTTAAGCTGGGGTCAGTCAGTGTGTGCAAGCTAACAAAAGCAGGTTACACATTGTAAAAAGATGGGGAAATAAAGAAAATTCAAAGACTTCCTGTCAACTCTCTTAACAAAGCCCCTCCTGCAAAATACTGGCTGCATTGGTGATGCTTTTTTCTTGACCTGTTTGCCGACTTCAACTACAGCAGCACTGAATCCTTTATCTGGGTTGAAGATCTGTCTGTGAGCGATATGCACACAGATGCTTTTCAGGTACTAAAGATAAAGGTCTTTTTACCTAAACAAAGGAATTATATTGCTGAACTACTTTTGTAGTTTTGATGCCTACGTTTTATTAAATTATATGTATATTTGTTTTATAACTAAAAAAAATAAAAAACATATTCAACCATAATCTTGGACAATAAACCCCATACTTTGCAAAACAGACCATATCAGAAGCCCACAGATTCTGTCCCAACACCCACCATTCCATCAGCTGACCTGTTGAAGTGCAAACCTTTTAGCAGGACAATGAAGCCCTCCCTCCTGACATTTAAACGATAACACCAGCCAAATGCCCCTCACGTGATCCTCAAATGTAAACTGAGACCACTAAAAAATGAGCCTCGGTTAAAGTTTACAGCATGACGTTAACCACTGGACTGACCTCTCACCGGCAGATTGGGGCTCTGTGGATGAGGCCCAGATGACACTCGTATCTTTTCAACAGCTCAGGGGGAAATAAAAAAAAAAACAATCTGCCATTAGAAGAAGAGTTGTTTTCTTCTCTCCTGCTGATAACAATCACACCAGGCCTCAAGTAAAGCTGTTCATCGCTATCTTTAGGTTGGATGGTGTCGGAGTGGGTGTGACTGGGGCCTCTTCCAACAGCTGAGCTGACTGGAAATGATTTGTAATGAGATTCAAATGAGCCGAATAGCATTATGGTTGTGAATGACACAGTGTAATTACCTCATTCACACATGGATGCCATAACAGTCTGAGAAAGCCCAGTTACTGTCTGTGCAGTGTGTGTGGTTGTGTGTGTGTACACTTCACATGACTCACCTCCTTTGAACCCAAACATTCGCTAATGAAAACTCAACACCGTGTATTGTATATGTATCTGCATCCATGTCTGTGTTTTGCAGCTGAGTTTACGAGCACTCCAGATATGAAATAGAACCAGAAAAATCTGGCTACCCCCGCCTTTTTTAGTGAAGTTAGTCACAGAGGGAGCGGGCGTGGAAATTAATGTGTGCACGCAATTATCACTGAGGTCAAAGTTCACCGAATCTTGGGATGTTAGTTGTCACTATTCAGACATTTTTGACATACATTTGGACAAATGTTAAACTGACCAGAAGACTGGGTTCTTGTTGGATAAACAAATCCAATAAATGAAAAAAATAAATTACAAATAAATATCTGTACTGTCCAGTAGCTGTCCGTGGTACTCGATGTCCAGACACTTTCCGCACAAACAGCCGTGGAACTGATCCTACTTTTAGTTTATAGGGTTAAAACGTCTTCCCCACATTCTATAGGATACAACAACATTTTATGACCAAATTGACTGCCTGCAGTAAAGTAAGAGAATATAATTAGGACTTGAATTATACTCCTCCTCCTCTCAGGCCTCATTAAAAACAATTCCCTGCACTGAGGCTTAATTGAGATCTGCAGAAACAATGAGTTGAGTCTTTTTCTGTGCTAAGTGACGCACCTTCGACATCGTTCCCTGCGCACATTTCACTTTAAGTGTGTTTGTTTAGCCGTCACATTCTCCCAGACTGAAATCCATCACCAGCTGTTACATGAATTGTCATAAAAATCATGTCCAGGCTTTCCCAGTGTCCAGGGGCTGAACTATTCAGACTTAGCTGATCCCCCGATGTTCCCCTCAGTGCTGTATTTTTATTTGGCTCCAGGGTTGCACTTCATATTTTAAGAGGACACGGTGTAACAGAAGGAACAAGTCTCCATAACTGACCTCACTTTCAGAGGTCAACAGGTTTCAGCAAAGTTATAATTCGATGCTGTCAGCAGTTTCTGTGGTGTGACCAAAAACCTGCGGTAGGTAAAGAATATGGACGTAATAAGTCTTTGGAACAACACATTTTAGATTTTTATCATATCAGCTCCTCAAACATCATCTGTGAAAATGCTAAAACCTTGCTGGATGTGGATTTTTGTCCTTAGAAGTGGCTGAGAATTCCTCAGGAATTCCAGTAACACCGCAGACAGACATGTTGGCTGTTGTAACCTGCACTTATTCATGCACCCAATCAAACACCAGTGTAAGGTGGGCCTCCCACTGCTACTTACACCCCTGAATAAAGCCCTTTGCTTTGCACCTATGGAACCAAATGCTGAAAACATGTTTGTAATAATGTCTTAGTGCAGAGATGGATGGTTCACTGAGACTGGAGCACTGGCAAAGTGTCTGTTTGATTTGGACCAGTGCTCTAAGCATCTCTCCAGCTTTAGTTTTTCACTGCATCCCATCTGCTGGTTTTACCTCGCTCCATGTTTGTTCAGCTCTGGTTCTCTTTGGGTCTTTGATATTTTAATAAATGGTCACAGTCCATGCTGGAACAATAAAGCAACGTGGGGTTTTTGTGCTAAAACCTGACAAATGAAGCCGGAGTCTTGAGGACTGAACCTTAAGTATTTAGACGTTCGAAAAAAGACACAGAAAATGAGGGAATACAACTGGTGAGGTCTTCACCGCAGTTACACGGACATTAGAGATGTTCATCCCAGGCAGATTCATTCTAAACAGTGGCATCAATCTTGCGTGGCTGCAATTTCCCAAGAACTGAAGCAACACCTGACACCTTTATATACAACTGCACAATCCCTGGGATGACAACTGGAGACGGGTGCTTTGCCAATAGGCTAAAGGTGCTAGTAAATCCCAGGACTGACATCCTGCAATCAGACGTTTATGAGTTTATAGGATAAAATTAAACACCCCAGATGATTGCAGTCCACCTCCAAGAATACAGTTTTAAAATCTAGCAGAATTGGCCTTTGGTTGTCCTCCATGTCACCTTCAGTCTGCACAAACTGAAGAAATGAACAGTTTTCAAGCCAGTCTTGATTGAACTGGAAGTTGTAAAAAGGAGACATTTCATCAGGGTCACTCTGTGTCCAAACTGGTAAAGAAACCAGACTGGGAATATTAACAAAACAATATGTCTGGTAGCTGTATATTTATCTGCTCTTTAGACCACATCCTGAAGTTGCTTGATTAGACTATTACTAGGGAACTGTGGGTCATTTAAGGACAGTAAGCCCACTGTCATGCTAAGATACCAGTCTAAGATTATCTAACAGGAAGAAGACTCTGCCCTAATGTAAACAGTGAGGTCATACAAAGATGGACATTGTCTGCCAGATTGGGCGTGTATTTCTGTTGTTACTAAAGTCATAGAATTAATATGGAAGACACGCAGGAACGCAACAGAATTTCAGTTTCACTGCTGGGGTTATTCAAGATCAAGATCTGCTGCAGAACAGTTAATTTGCAGGTTTAAAACTTGTATAAAAAAACAAAAAACAAACAAACAAACAAAAAAAAAAAAAAACCAGACTGGAACAATCTGGAACATCAATGAACAAAAAACCACATACTGACATGACATAAACACCAAGCACCAAACAGACCCAGTTAAAGGAGGCAGGTATTTATACCCAGGATACCAGGTGAAAGGAGTGAGACTAATCAATGAGGGCTCACAGAACACAGGTGAGTGTGATGACACTGATTAAAGCCAGAGAAACAGACAGACAGAACTGACAAGTTAATTGTCATTATTAAAATTCAATAAATTTCCAGAAAATCAAAAACTTCAACACAATGTACAGTAAACTAAAAACATAAACAAAATGTTCAAAAAAACAAACAAACAACAAAAAAACAACAACAACAACAAAATTATTAGTTCTGATTTTCAGGTTACATCCTTCTACCACATGAACTGGGATTCTGCCCATTTTCCCGCAGCTCCTCAGCAGCGATAGGATTTCAGCTGTTAACTCAGAGACAGGAGAGAAATCATCCAGAACACTGTGCGCGCAGGAGAACAGTAGTACAAATCAGCTCATGAGCCGTCCTTGTCTCATATCCACATGTGGCACATGTTGGGATGTGCTGTCCTTTGAGAAGAAAAAAAAAGTTATTTCCCGACACTTCTGCAAAGCCAATGTGCCTTTTATTTCACTGCCAGAGTTGAATGCACTTGGTGCCAGATTCGGCAGGGTGTGCTCTGGCGTGTGTTTTACAGTGGAGTCCACAGCCAGGACATCCATCCATGATCCAGTAATTCAAAGAGCCTGTTCTCCACTATAGGCTCGAGTCAAACGCCTTATTCATTGCCACAATTATCCTGTGGGCTCGGGAGCTACAACATGAGATCACTGCAGACCAAACACCGACAGCGTCTCGTGACTGAGTGGACTGACCAGCAGGGATTTAGCTGAAAACATGTTGTTGAAACTAATTCTACTGCCAGTGATGGACTTTAATGAAAGGTTCAGCTACAGCAGAAGAAAGTTTGACATTCTCTTCTCTCCTCTCCTCACACCTCCCTAACATTCCTCTTCTTCAGGTCAGGTCTACATGGACTCCATGTATCAGAATATTCACTACCCTATAGATGATACCAGTAAGTCAAAATATTGTATAAAACAACCGTAGTAATGAAGGACATTCCGGGACAGGCCCAGGGTACGTAAAATTCATTCTATATGTTTGAAATCAACCCAAATATACACAAACCTCTAAAATATGACCACACACTCGCTCTCTGGCATCGTTAGCCGTGGCACAGCAGAGAGTATAGGTTCAAGGAATTGCAAAAAACAAATTGTGACATTTATAATGGAACAGTTTCCCAGTTACAGTCAGGATCAGTTCTATTTTCAGGGCCATAGGATACCGAGGATACTGAGCAACAAAAACAAAAGGACCTGGAGCCGCACCAAACTCCAGGGCTTTACAGCTCCATGTTTTTGCTGCATTAGCGAGTTTTAATTCCAAAAAGGAAACTACATCATTACACTGAAGGAGTGCAATAAACTTCAAAAGCGCCTTACAGTACAACACTAATGCTACATAAGCTAACAGATGTGTCCTTATGCTAACAGAAGGCCTTATCATGAGGGGTGATTGGTTGGTCAGTGGATGGAAAACCATCCCTCTATTTAAATGTCAGGGGTTTGATCCCGGGTTGAGCTTGTCTACACACAGACGTGTAAGTTAACCTCAAATTACTCTTAATGGATGGATCGGATATGAAATGTGCATCACAACTAGACACTTCTCATCTGTTAAGACCTTTTCAACATACACATAATATATCACCAGGCATCTTTGATGATGGATCTGTGGTCTTTTTCATGACTTTGCGGAAAATGTCATATTGTGGATTTTGTAATATATTAATGGTAGTATATCAACAAAACCGCTGCTAAATAGAATACGTCCAACTTTTTGGTTTGTCCATTGACCTCATTTTGCTTTTAATACAAAAAAGATGGATTCCCAATTCTTATATTTGGATATAAGAAAATACAGTACTTCTATTTTATATAAAGTTCAGCTCTTCATAAAACCTAATTACTACCTTCATATATGAATTCAGGAAGATAATAAAAATTCTCCCTTTTGGCAAAAATACATTTCAGTTTTTCAATATTATTCTTTATCCCAATTTTCTAAACTGGCTGTCCTTGACTGGAACACGTGTTTTTTTATTGAGTATTTTTATTCCTTCTCAAACACAGATTTAAGGACACGGTCTTAGAACTTTACCAAACTGTACTTAATCTGCTGTTTTCCCTGGTACTACGATTCTGGGCTGCAAGGCTCTCACATTAGACGTAGTCACGGAAGGTACTATTTGGACTTAACTCGTACATATTTTTATAAAGTTTGTCAGAAAGTCATGACCCACGGCTTGCGAAGGTAAAACACTGTTATAAAAGTAGTTTAAAATAAGAATTGATGTAATTAGAAATCCATTTGATTGACTACTTCCATTCAGTGATAATAAAAATAAAATTGTTATTTTAATTACAGACAAATAATCAAATAATGACATTATTAAAGTGTCTCAAAAATATCTTATAAAAGTAAATGAATATGGAAAAGTGAATTGAACAAAATTATAAAAGAATAAATTAATTAATTCATACCCGTAGTTTTATTTTTTTACACTTAGCTTTTGCTAACCCTTTATACTTATACTATATGTGTACATTAACTAGCGTTATTCAAAGGCAATACATACTGTAGCAAGGGGATTTTTTTTTAAACGGCAGTGAGTCACATTCTCAGCCTGACTCATACTAAATATAAACTAATGATTAGCCCAGCTCAACTTGATTATTTACAAATGCTGACTTTATCTCTAAAAAAAGTTCAGACTTGAAGTTCAAATCATTAAAGACTATTTTTTTTTTTTTAGACTCACCTGAAAGCTCCGGATTATCCACCTTAACCTGCTCATAATTACCCTTCACCCTACACCCAGAGTTGCCACTTCATTAGGGACACCTGGACTTAAGAGCAGAACTTGTTGACCTCTGTGAGTGAGCGTAAAACATCCAGCTGTTGGAGAGAATTTTTGTAATGAACCTTTTACATTCAGTACTGAGGTCATGGTTAAAGGTTTGCGGTACAGTGGTTTACATTATAGTGAGAGAAAAAAATAGAAACGCTCGTATATTTAATGCCCTCCAGTGACATCAGTGGCAAAGTGAATGATTTCATTAACACCGTTATGCCTTTGTCGAAACCTTAATGAGTATCATAACTGAAGAACAGGTGTATGGCATTATATTCTACAGGTGAACTAAATCAAGTGTAGAGTGGCTGAACAGTCTGGTTGAACCTTTACATATAGTAAACGACTATATGCCCCGGCACCCGCTGACTCCCCAAATATCCCCTAAGTGTTCCCTCTCTCTGTGAGCAATTAAGACCAATTGGCGCTCCCGCTTGATGCAAACCATATTGATATTTTCTCCCCATGCTCTTTAGGGCGGTTGCACCGAGGGAAAAAACACAAGCTGAAATGTTGTAAACATGAAGAGGATCTGGTTCAGAGATAATTACGGCAATTTCCATGATTCATTCATAGCAAAGCATGCCGATAACGTGCGTGAACCCTGCAACACGATGACGCCACCCGATGGGATGCAGAGGAAATGCCGAGGTTCTTAATAAATTACATGCAGTGCAGTCACTGCGAAGGGAAGTAAACAAGTCTGAAACCACTAAGGCACTGCAGCTCTTCTTAAAAGTGGTCTCCGCAAGAAGCAACAGCATGACCTCACTTTTTTAATCTTAAATCCCAGAGCATCGAGAACATCTTTTCTGGAAATTCTTTTCTCTGGTCACAGGCTACTGTTGCAGTTTGGATGAATATAAACAGTTTCGGTGCTGTTCTGTTACTGAGTAACAAACAGTTTAGTGGAATCTGCACAAATGTGATCATCCAGACTCCAAACCTCAACTTGGCCCCCGTCCCTCAGCTTTGTAGTGTGACTCTATACTGCTACCATACTACATACCACACATCACAACACAATAATGACTTTCCAACTCTATTACTAATGCTTAATTAGCTGCTTTCATCAGCATAACTACTCCTCTAACTCTGTTTCTGCAGACCATGAACTAGAGATTGCAGGACAAACTCAGGAGGAAAAGATTGCTAGTTTGATTCCCGGGCCCGACTGTTCATGCATGCATTAAACTTTTTTGTGTATACTGCTACTGCTTTGATTTATGGTCTATATCTGAAGTGAAAAAACAACAAATATGTCATATTTTTTATGAAATATACATATTTGGCTTTAAATGTGTATCTATTCTATTTTTTTTCAATAACTTTAAATTGATTTTTACAATTGTGACTTTTTTTTTTTAGTGTGGGAGCAACACTTGATGCTGAGAGATCTGGACATTCCAGAAGAGCCTGCCATACTTTATGAAATATTACCTGAGCATTTTATCTACGGTGGTTTCCCAGGCATACAAAAAAAGTCATAAAAAAGTTTAGCCCAAAGACTTCCTGAGGGATAACAGTCCCACCTGGACTTAGCACCTTCGACTGCTGGGGAATGAACTGATAGCAACTCCGGTCACTCCTGCAGCCGTTATTACTGCTGCTTTTACAGGGGTTTTAGTTTCAGTTATTTAAAATACACCAGCGACCACAACCACTGTTAATACTAATATAAAATTCACCATTTTGAATAAGTGAAGCTTTGCTAATGTTGCATCATCACTATGGCTACCACACACACACACAGAGCCCCATCTGTTATTAATGAGGCTATTTTTACCATTACCATCCTTGTGTTCCATTATACTGTGGGTACTTCATGTACTTCCTCCTGCAAGCACAACTGCTACTATAAGAATTATTTTCGCTGGAACCCCAAACCCTTTGTTTGGTCTACTTGTTTAAACAATGAAGTACTAATGACTAATGTGGCGATAACAACAATGAATAGAACAACAAAAGGATGAGTCATAAACAACATGAAAACATGCAGTTAAACAAACAAAGACAAAAAGAGAGCTGTCAAGAAAATAAGATAAAATAAATAATGGAATAAATGATCAAATAAACTGCATAAATGGAAACACATTTTTTTTGAGAAGTCACTTTACAGCATGACACCAAAGGCTCCTCTCACAGTCATCTTTGTGCGTTCAGATCCACAAGCTCCTCCTCCTTCTTCTCCACCAAGTTGAATCTGCTTCCAGCTATGACAGCTTTGTTCTTCCAAGGCCTTTTTGGGGCCTGCTAATGCAATCAGGGCGAGAAACTGGGACGTAAAATATAATAGGGGGAGAAGGAGCAGGAAGAGTTATAGGGCTGGGATGAATAGTTTCCCCCTTTGAGTTGGTTCCGTTTTCGTTCAATTTATGGCTCTCAGCGAGCTCCTGACCAGAGAGCTCTCACTGGAGGGGTCTGCAGAGTGTGTAGCACGTTGACCTCATCTGCGTGAGCCAAACACATGTTCCTGTTCCTGCAGGTTCCTCCCTCCTGCTCTGTCCCTACATCGTATCATCCATATATACTTTGATCCATTAGTCTGACTTGTACTTGTCTTTGCAAAGCTATCACAACAAGTCTAACGCTAATTCCTGAGGTCGCGTACAGAACACGTAGCAGTGAAATATCTGCAAGGCACATATGGTTCCAAACAAATGTGTCGGTTACTTGCGGTTGAAATCCGAGTCGCAAATTCTCACTACAAACCAATAGTAAGCCATCAGTATAGTCCTTAAGACTTATTACCTATCGTAACTTATAAGTTGTAAACCGCTCAGCCTATAAGAAATGATTTGCAGACAGATGAGAGGCATCATGTGGACGCATCTATATATTATCTAAAAAAAAAAAAAAATACATGTGCACAACAAGTTTGCTGTCGGACTTTTCTGTGAGTTATTTGAGATAAAATTAAATTTGAAAGAAAGATTTGCTGACCTAGGTAGGAGTGAAGACTTTTGTTTGGAATCTGCATGTATCCTTTGTGTGTGTGTGTGTGAGAGAGAGAGAGAAAGAGAAAAAGTGAGTTGAGGTCCTTGCTAGTTCATTTTGAACTAGACCGTAGACTCTGAGTCGACCGAGTCTGGTTTCCAGTGTACTCTCTATTAGACTGGCGACATGTTCTGATCAGGTTACAGGCTGTAACTCCAATATAATGATCTTTAAGGATCATCAGCCTCACAGTTAATCAGTTTGTAGTTACAACGACTTAATTAATCTGAAATCAATTACTGGAAACAGTTGTTAGGTTCAAATGAAAAATGTCGTCTCATAATAAAAATATAGCTGCAAGTGTTGGCACCTATAGACGTGTTTAGGTGTGAAAACAAATGATTCACTTCTGAATTTTCCAGACAGTGAAAATCATAACTTCTACACTTCACTGTATTTTCACCAATAATGTACATTTGAAGCATTTGGCTCCAGCCCTGTATGACATCAGAACAGGTTTTTTGGGAAACAAAGTCTGGTAGCAATCTCTGCAAGGACATTTCTGTTTCCTGAATCCCCATAAAGAAAGGATGTTTAAAATCTAAAATTAACAATGCACTCATCTACGGTGAGGTAGGCACACTTAATTTTTGTCTTCTGTCTAATAATAAGCCTGCAGTAATGTACTGGAATATACTGCAGAGATTTCACACTGAGTGAGATTCAGGGTTCATCCTGCAAACACCAACAGCCAATCATCCAGAAAATGGAAATGACCGTTTATACACAGGGAGTAATACATTTTGGAGGGAAAATATAGCATCCAGAGAAATTTCACACAGGAAGAACACAAAGACAATGTTTTCATGCTGTTGGCAACAACACTAATCGCTGTACCACTGTGCTGGCTGCAGTTCTCAGTCGGTAGAACAGCATGTACGCAACGTTGTCAGTGTACTGTTACAGACTGAAGGAAAACCAGAGCGAGCAGCTGAGGCCAAAAAACAAAGAAATATGACCTTTAAGATCTGAACTCTCTCATCATTGATGATTTAAAAAAAATAAAAATATATGTATATATATGTCAAACTTCAATTAAACAGAGTAAATTCTCAGTCCATTTCCTTTTACTTAACTAACTTAATGACTGAGTATTTTTTATTCAGTATTTTATCGTATTTTAAAATTACTTACAAAATGTACTTGAAAAAATAAAGAAAATGAATGAATGAATGAATTTGTTACATATAACCTTTTAATTGAAAATGCCATACAATAAATAAAATATTTATTTCCCTGTGTATTTGTAGATTTTACCAGTGCTAGAGAAACAAAAAAAAAAAAAAAAAAAAACAGCTTTAAACTTGGACGGTGGACAAAATTCCTGCTTGTTTCTGTAACACTTTTGGTTTCAGGCTTGGTTGCAAGTGAAAAGTGAAGTCACATCAGTGCGAGCTATAAAACTTTCCTCATACTTTTTATACAGTCAACGTAATCATGTAAAATGTTCTGGAGGCCGGGTCTGCTTCACCTCACAGGACCATTCAGTAAAGGTTTGACCGTCTGGCCTTCATCAGGGAGTTCTGCCATTGCTCCTCCTCCTCTTTTTTCTTCTTGAAGAGCAGAAATGTGTTCATCATTCTAATGCCATGTTGGACTCAGAGATTTTCTCTGTGTACTGTACTACTACTTTCACACTACTGTGTTTGCGGTAAATACATTAGCTTTATGCATTTGTGTTGAAAAAGAAAGACAATGTAATTTTTATTATTTCGTATTACCTCATCAAATGGTATAAACTAGGGCTGTAAAATGATTTCATTTTTTAAAAATGCTTAAGCGTGATTAAACAAAATATTTAAAAGTTGGGCTCACAACTACACAGCGTTGGTGGATTTTAGTCTTTACTGTGTATATTAATGGTGTCAAGAGTTGCTTTCACAACTTCAAACAGTTCCTCACAATCCATTTGGTAACTGTGTCAGTCAGTTTGTCAGCTTTAGACTTACTGCCCTGTGTTCAGTGAGGCTGGTCTGACACAGACTGAGTGTTGGACGGGGGCTGTCAAGCATCTTATATAAAGATGGCTTTTTTCAGCCCTGGTAGTTAGAACAAATTCATCTTTTTATGCTGTATGGAGCAGCCTCTAGTAATAAAATGCTGCTTATATTAAACACCTCTTATTGCAGCTGTTCTCAAACTTTTTTTGTCCATAAAACACATATATAACCTGAATGTGTTTATTCATTTAATGAATAAATTATTTCACAGAATCCCGTGCAATGACATCGTACTTGAATCTAAAGAAGAACTTAAACTTCTCTAATGGAGATGTCACACGTCATCACATGGTTTTACTGACAATGTTTGAGATCATTCCATTGATAAATAAATGCCTCATAACTGAGGTGTTAAAAGTAATATGAATTCTTTTTAGTTTCTGTACTCACTCATCTGAACTCATCTGTTTTTACTGATGACCGTGTCTGTAGTAGAGCATGACTTCTTGTCTCCCAACTTACAGCTGAAGAAACATCTCATCATTGTCTTGATGTGTTAACGGTTGAATTTTAGCGATTTACGCTAAAAGTGTGCTAAATTTATTAACTGAAAATGTTGGTAGCGAAAACTTTAAAACCAAAAACTTTAATAAAAGTTATTCAAAATTTACTGCCGTTGAGACGTGTGTTTATTGCCGTGGTATCACTTTATGTTTTCCAGCCCATTCTCTTTGCCCCCTGATGAGACATTTCCTCCATCTGAAAAATGGGGGCGAATTACATAATTATACAAATCACGTCACAATCAAAACAGTGTGGCAGTTTTTGAAAGCGTAATGTGCAACCTCAGACCCTGCCTGACAAAGCAGTGACAAAGAAAAACCGCAGAAACTGACAGATAAATAATGTTTACAAAACTGACATGCAGTGTTTGGTGGGCAAGGAAATGTTAATTAATATCCCCTCACTGTTGTCTGTCATTTAACTTCATAATTAGCGGAGACACCGTGGGGGAGCTCTAACCCGTGATGTCTCTCTGACTTCATCACAAACCTTGGTTTCAGCTGCTTAGTCATGATGCAAACGATGCAGCTTTACAGCCTTGAATCGCGGCGAGGGGCCGCCATCTGTTTTCACCTCATACTGAAAAATGACTGCGTGCACGAGTGACCTCTCACTGTAGACGTCCTCCAGACAGGCACAGGGGAAAGATGATGTGGGATTTTTTTTTCCCTTTTTGGTCACCAGGGTCTGGAGTCCGCACACACTTCCAGAGGCTGTATATAAACCAGAATTCAGAGTCAACCGACGTGCTGCACTGAAGCTATTAAAAAAGAAAATAAATGAGAAGCTGAAAAGGTCGACTCTGAGGTTTGGTGGAGTATTTTCAGGGGGAAGCATCTGGTCGGTGCTGCGTGCTTCCCAGAGCTCTACACAGAGGCGAAATCCACATGGCTGAACCATCATTTTCTACCATGAATCACTTGATGGTTTTGATTCAATTTAATTACCTTTACTGGTCCATAATGGACGACTGTGTGGGTGAAAACAAACGTTTCAGAAATCAGATATCAGTATTTCAAACTTCTTCCTCCTGTTCTAAGACAGTTTTGTTACGGTATGTGTGGTCACACTGTTCAGCCGTTGGAGACGTATGGCTTTGGTCACAGCACTGAGTTTGCAAACGCAGTTGTTGGAGACACACTGATTTACACCTGACCTAATCTTCACCGAGGGAGTGGGAGACGTCAGATCTGAACTGTTTTATCCTTGTGTGCCTTGGCTTTCATTTCCATGTAGACTTTACTCTATTAACAATTGATACAACCACATAAGGAATTAGTTGCCAAACAAGACGTTGTTTTTCTTTCCGTTGTTGTGACCGCTAACATATTTGATTTGTGGTCTAATAGGGAATCATGCCGTGTTACTGATGCAAATGAGTGAGACAGGTGGAAAAGCGAAGATGAAACAGACTTTGCACAGATATTATGAAGTTGTGAGAAATATCTGGGAACCTTCAAACTATGGGGAATTCAAAGCTAAAAAAAAAAAAATCGAGAGTGGCTAGGTTTATTCGTGAAAGCTATCATTAGGAAATAGTGGAAATTTTATCGAGGTTAACGTTGAAAAAAGAACTATGCTGAAAATCATAAATGTTGAACTCAATGGAAATGTCATGATTAGTGAAGATTTAGTGCATTGCATATAAATGTCCATATTTTTATCCGAGGAGCTAGTTAGAGCAACTGATTGTCCAGCATGCCTGTCTCCTTCTCCAATGACACTGGATTATTCCAAGATGACAATGCCAGAGTTTCCCATGGACTGGAGACCAGAAGGGAAGAAAGCTAAGTTAATATCCAAATGAGAACGTGGAAGAGTGGAATGTCCGAGCAAGAGAATTAACAGTGTGTGTCTGCGACAGGGCGAGAGGCATTCCAGCCAGGACACAACGTCCGAGGGAGTCTCTGCACACAGATGGTTGATCCACTGCCAAAGCCGTCTGAGTCTTCTGGTGTTAAGAGTATTTTGGATTTTTTTTTTCTTATCAACCTTTATTTAAAGCCATTGAAGGTTAATTATATCTGCTGGAGCAACAGTCGAGCCACAGAGCAGAACATCAAGCATCACTGGTTCATACAGAAAATATCACTTTCATTTCCCTTTATTTCTCTGTGACCTATGGTGTGATCACTCCTCCAGACAACAGCCTTAGATTCTCCAGACAATAACTGCAGTTTTTGCAGTGCAGTATGAGATTATTCTGGTGGTGGCGGTGGCCCTGAAAGCACGAAATGTCAAAAACCCAGAAGCAGTCCTGGTGGTTTGCTAAATTATATGACGCGCAAGCTGAAGTTGAGGCTGACGAGGCAAACTTGTGGGCAGGATCTGACACTCTCTCGCCTGACCATGACAGAAAAAAATAGAATGTCTGAAGGGAGGGAGAAACCTTTGAAAAAAAAAAAAAAAATCACTTTTCCCTGGAAGAAGTCGAGGATGTGAATCTGGTTTTGGCTGCAGGATTGTGATTGACCCAAGATCTGAATTCTTTGGTGTTCTATAGAGGTGTTTACGTTTCTACTGCCATGCCTGACCACAAAGCTGGACGGTAGTTAAAGGCCTGATTGAGGAGCAGTGTTACGACTTTCCTGCTGTCATCTAAAGCATCATTCTGTGCGCTGCTGAAGCCTCACGTTAGCTAAACTGTCCCAGTGGAACTGATGGGAAACAGATCAAGACGAGGCCCTGCGTTGAAAGCTCTATTGTGCCGTCTGCACAGATTAATTATTTTACCAAAATCTTCCCTGGTCATTTTTGCGGATAGCTAATCCTTTTGACCCAAGCAAAGAATCCTTCGCCATTTTTCGCTCAACTTGCACACACTCCCTTTCTGTGTGACAAGGTTTCTGTGGAGGAGAAAACCAGACTGGAGATTTTAAATGTTTTCTAATCCCCTCTGAGTTTTCTGTGTTTCTGCTGCAAACACAAATCACTCGTTTCTTTTGCTGCTGCAGACCACCCATTTCTCTGTGACCAGCACTTGAAAGGTAGCACACTTTATCAGATGCGGGCCAATGACTTCCAATAGATAAAAACTGTCTAAAACAGTTGTTAATGATGTGGAGAAAACACTCTTAATCTTGTCCCCAAGTCAGCTGTAAAGTGTCTGCTGCGTCTGAACAACAAAGCCACCATGAAGAGGATAAATGGTTAAAAAAAAAAAAAAAACAGAGCCCTGAGGGATTCATTTGTGGAATTTTTCCCCTTTTTTAAGTTTTTTTCTAGTAACGTCAAACCCTGCACATATGTAACAGAGATTCACATGGACGCTGTTTATAGCCCTGCAATTTCACAGTGGCTGCAAATCAGAAATGACAAACAGAGAAAGTGACACAAAGACAATACATTTACAGAGAAAACACAAGTCACTGCAAGGACAAAAAAACAAAACAATCAAAGACACTGTATTTAGTCTGGCTCGGGGGCCATCTCCCAGTTTGAATACACATCATCTTTTAACACAACAGAGGAATAGAAATATTTACTATGAACCAGCCAAAGACAACAAACTGGGCTCCATAGGAACTAACAATGGCAGCAGGGCTGTAAACTCCCCAAAGTCCCATTGGAATATTTGGTTTTTCAATCATGAGTCGTGACAAGAGAACAAGAGAAGCGCGTGGTCATAGAGGACTCTAGGTGGCAAGAAAGGATCTGGAAAAGTTAATCAATCAAACCTTTAAAACACATGAGGTATGTGTGCTGCAGCTGGTGGTTATGTAAGTCCAGAAGTCTGGAGTGTCTTTTCTGATGAAAAAAGACAAAGCAGGTTGTTTTTCATTGGTGCGTGATGATAGATTTTCCAGTGCATGTGTAGAGAATACTAGAAAATGGAATTTTTAGGTTGTACACCTTTTTTTCAGCAGAGAAGTCTGATTAAAAAATCCATACATGTTACACTCTAGAGAATGATTCTCATAACCCTAGCTCAGGGGCCACTTCCAGCCCATGAACGCCCCACATCTGGGATAAGATGTTAATAATAATTAAAATTCTGTCCTTTGTCACTGTCAATTTTGACAAATGTACTTTCAATTTTTAAATGATTCAAATGCTTTAATGGGTCATTTAGTGTAGAAATTAGTAAAAAAAAAGAATAGTACTAGCTGTTTACATATTACTTTTATTTATACTAAGATATCAAACAATTATTTTTATTTAATCTTATTTTTTGTATGAAATATTAAATATTGATTACTTTAATGTTGACTGGTTTAGGTCTCAGGACTAGTATATAAAATTACTTTTTAACCTGAGATGTTGGTTGCTCTTTGTTTACATACATTTTTGGTCAATTCATTTCATATTTTTCATTTTCATTTCAAGTGCATTATTATAATTCAGTATTTCTATATCGTTCTTAATTTTAGAAAAAAAAAAGTTCTCTGATCATGGAAAACAACAGAGCTTTGGGGACTTGGTGAAAGGGTCTGGAAACCTCTGACATTCAGAACATGTTCCTCAAACCATCAACAAATGTCCAGAGACATTTTGTCGCCAGAACAGTTCCATTCTTCAACACAATATCACTGCTCATTCTCTGGAAAATTTCTGCTCCCTGCTTCAGCGGAGGTTGTTAGAAAGCTGCTCAAGTTATTACCTTGTGCTATGAAAATGTGAGACTTTTAATCCCCTGAAGTTCCTATGCATTTATTTTTTTTGCCAATCGATGAAATTGCTTTAACTCTTTGTTATATTGAGGTAAATTAAGATAACAATGTGTTTCTTGTTTACCTCACATCTGGAAAACATCTCCAATGATTGAAATGTTGGCTCGCACTTTGAAGGATTTTGATCAAGAAAAAAGTCATTTTTTTTAGTGACTAAAACCGAAATAACTTTGTTTCACACAAACAAACACTTGTTGCCATGATTTCCTTATTCCAAAAATGGTTCCAAAGTCATGTCAGTGGACATGAACATGTTTTGTGTCTGTGTCATTACACAACTTGGAACACAGCGAGTCTGGCAGGAGCCGCGGTCCGTTATTGGTTCTGGTGAGTCTTCGATAGGATTTTCAAAAAAAAAAAAAAAAATCTTGGTGCCAACTGTGAAGTCATGCAGGCGGGCTGGTGAAAATGTTCCTAAAATTCTACATAGTAAAATAAAGGCTGTTGGATCCAGACGTTCTCTCCATTCCCGAGGGTCTCTGGTCGTTTGTAAACAAAATGTACAATATGCCAATAGGTTGAGCCCTGGGCGTGGAATCAGACGTGGAAATAGCACATTCACGTGGAAAGATTCAAAGGATCTACTGTTTCTTGGATCTCTGCAATTAAACTTAGCCATGTAGGGTTACATGGAGCCCACTCGGGCTGGAAAATGTCTTAAAAGTCCTCCTTCAGTCTGTTTTTGACAGAGGAGACATTGAAAGACATTTTGTGCATCAGCATTTCTATCCTGGGGGAAGAGTTGGACCGAAACTACCTACTCGGGGAAATGAGAGAGAAAGATGGTCTGGCTTGACGAGAAAGGTGTTCAACCACAGCCTTTTCAGAAGCATTTCCTCTCACCCGCACGGTGGGCAAAGGCATAGACACAAATGCAAATATCAGAGGAGAAAAATAAACTGAGTTACACCTTTGGATCTGTCTTTCTCTTTATATGTAATGTCAGCTGAAATCTGTCATGACACTGTGGTAGGTGAAGTATATTACCATAGTAGAATTTATTTTTTTATGAATATGTGTTACCATCTCTAGACCTGTCATCAGCACCTCTTGTATAGCTCACAGTTATGATGCAGAGAATGTAAATATTACACATAGAAATATGGTCCCAAACACTGCAAAGGACAAGGTGATGGAAAATAAAAGGATGGGTGGATCACTTTAAGACAAGACAGGGAGTCTGAGAGTTGCAAAAAGTTGGAAAGAACGCTGAAAACCTTGAGCTCTAGTTGTAAACTCAGTCTCCTCATTCTGCTGCTTTTGTCTTTTCTGCTACAACTAAGTAAAACAAAACAGATGTGGACAACGGTTATCGGACGGTTATCAGCCCTGTTTGTCCCTCACTGGCTAGAGTTCATCTCTTCTTTCTGGCACCTGATGCTTTTGGACAAGAGACAAGACAGCATGTTCCTTGTGAGACCCTTCCATGTGGTCTTCTGGCAAACAGGTACCAGCCTTATTGCATTGTCACAAATCTTCTCAGTTAGTGTATAAGGTAGAGCTGATCTTAGGTCATTGATCTTTAGGGAATACAAGAAACAGGAACGCAAGTAATTTATAAAACAAGCTAAAAGCAATAATTCACATGGTTATGTAACTGATAACTGATTATTAAAGACTTAAAAATATCTGATCATTTCTTATGAAATAATGATCTACATTTGACAACAAAAACTGAGATCATTAAAAAATAAATGTGTTTTTATTTCTTTTCTAAGGAATAAATTGACCTAAAAGTTTGGATGTTACAGTGAGTGTCAATGCTACAGTGTCACTGTTCCCGCCTTTTTAAACAGTTACAATTGTTATAAACCAGGTTTTACAATGTCTATAAAATAACGTGCTTTTCTTCATCCTGACTTTAATTTGTTTCCATACTGTCTTCATTTCCTTACATTGTCATTACTAGGTTTTTATACTGAACATTTCCACCAGCTTCTCCCAGTGTTTAATGACCAGTAAGGAAGTGTTTTTACACCATTTCCTGTGGTTCTGATCCATGTGGCCACTTAGAGTGACAATGTCGGCATCGGGTAAACCAACATGTATATTTTCCACTGCCTATGCACTAATTATGTAGAATAACTGCAGAAAACACCATGTATTTCTGCCTTTTTTTTTACATCAACGCAGAGCTTTTGTCAACAATAGGGCTTTTTTGTCTGCTTTTTAAAAGTGAGTCAACCGCAGCCAAAGATATAAAATACTTGTCGCTGTTTTGAAGCATGAGATGTGGTTTAATAAACTACTCTCAGAGGGTTCACTAAATGGTCAGAGTCTGGCCTCTCCACTTTGGTTTTGGTGACCACAAATTTCCACCGACTTCCTTTGAAACCTTAATCAAGTCTTCCTGTTGCCCTTGGAATTCAAAGATAGCTTTTATCCCCCAGCGCTGATTAGCAGCACACACACACAAAAAAAAAACAAAACAAAAAAAACCCAACAAAGACCACTGCCTTTTTGCGTTTTGGTGCAGTGGTCAGAGTTTGGACTTGTGAGCCCCACCTCACCCTCATCTAACTTGAAAGATCAGACCACCAACTGTTGTGATCATCGAGTAATTTTCCTTTACTTCTCTCTGTCTGCGTTGTGACATTTGATGTGGTAAAAGCCAAAAAAAAAAAAAAAACAAACAAAAAAAAAAACAAAAAAAACAGCTATGTGTCACGGTGTCTTAAAATACCAGATGACTTCAGTTTCGGTGGAGTAATTTATACAATATCTTTAAATGAGCAGATATTTGTAGACATCATTGTTTTTGGAGGTCTGAGAGCAAACTGTGTGTGAAAATGAATGGAAAAAACAAGAATAAAACATCTCAAAATGCTACTCCCAGTTGAAATTTCATAATTCATATTCAAAAATTAAATGTTTTGTCAATCAGAATAATTACATTTAAAGAAATAATATAAAACTTTATCTAAACTGACTTGCCTGGCTTTCTCTGGATCCACCTTAGCATCGGGGTTGTACGTTCTTTTGTAATTTCCCAGATCTGACAGGTGGCTCACAGTTGATGAAAACCGTACACGGACTGTGCCATGACATTACTCTGTACCGCCAGCTTACTGACCGCATCAAGGTGAAGGCCCACTGAATAATGCAGGGATGAATTCCCAGTGGTGGCAATGAGATATCGTACCAGGGGCACCAAATGGACTGCTGTGGAACACTGAGTTCATGAGGCGTAGAGTTTCATATCTTGTTGACAGCTAACAGGGAGCATTACCATGAGAGCCGTTTGAATCCCTCTGCATCTGAGGGATCTTTTTCCCTGATTTGCTTCTTTAACTTAAAGCCTCTATGGTGATATGTAGGCAGAATGATGCGTTACGAATTGCAAGCTTTGAGTTTGTCTCCCAGGCATTTTATGCTGAGTAGCTACCAGGTCATAAACCCATTAGTATTTTTTTTTATTTCGCTCTCTTTTTTTTTTCATTGTGGCTGTCTTCTTTTCCAGCTGGTTCCACTGCCTAGCGTGCACACGGATTCTTATGCAACCTGTATGGTGACACTAAAAATGGCAAACTATGAATAATTCCAGACAGGATCATATCTACTGTGTGCTTGCAAATCCATCCAACTATGTAGAGCGCACACGCATAAAAAAATCACACACAAGCCCCAAACTTAAGTGAGTGCTTGAGTTGTTTTGACAGACGGTGGATGTTAGGGAGAAGATTTAGAAGGACTGCTTATAGCCTGCAGGTATGCAGTGGTAAAGCTTCTCAGGCCACACACACATGCTGAAATCATAATCATGTTTTTATACTTTCCTGTGAAAAAAAGTGTAAAGGTGACAAAATTATCAAAATTTTATCCCCACCTTTCTGTGACTTTTACAAGAGGAACTCAAAATATAAAAGTGTTCCATTAATTTAGTTTATCTGTGAATTGAATTGCTCTGCGGGGCAGAGAAGGGGGAGTTCTGTGCTTTGGCATAGGTAATTAGTGGTAGGTGTTTAATCAGACAAGGCACTAAAGTCCCCCCCAAAAAAATGCTGGCAATAAACAGACTGTTCTTTAGTGGAAAAAATATCTACACTATCTTTCATCAGCCTTTTCAAAGCTTCTTAATTCCCTTAAACACTCAGAGTCTTTTTCTCAAGTAGGACTGGAAATTTTGGCTGCACTTTCTTTGCCATTTTTCCATGACTCGCTCACAAACTTCTGGCTATTGTCCCTGCCTCTCCAGCCTCACGTGAAAACTTCAGTGTTTTGGAAAATTTGTCTCAGATAATTAAGCATTCATTAATCTCCCTCTGGACACCAACGAAGAAGTTATTAATGACAAATGTGTCATCATTAGGTTGATGCATTACACCAGTAGGTGACAAAAATCTCACTGCCGGGGTTCATCGTGTGTGTCTTTGAATGCATCTTATTTTAACTGGCTACACTGCTAATTGTCCTTATCCCTGATATTTAAATATTTTCTAAAAGTATATTGTACAATACGCAGCTCCACTCAAGTTTATAATGAACCTACAAAGCTGACCTAAGTAGAAAAAAAAAAATTACAAATTTAGAGTGATGGAAAAATAGTGACCCGACGGCATCAAATCAGCAGGTTAATGAGTTAAATCTTCCAATTTTGAAGCTGGACACAGGTTTATGCATTGAACAGACCCAGATTAGCACAGCCTGCAGCTTAAGTTTGAGGTCAGCCCTGATTGGATCCTGGATAAGAACATGCAAGAACAATTTGTGGATGCCTTGAAACTGAAGAGCAGTGGGGTGGTCTCTGACTCAAAGCCAAGCACTGGACAAAGCTGGGACATTCAAAGTCCCTGTCTGAGAACAGCCTCAGTCCAAGTGAGTTCCTATTTTCAAAATAAGGGATTCAGCTGGTCTAAAGATCATTTTTGACCTTGGATCTTATACTCAATCTTACATAACATTTGGCCTGTTTGGTAGATTTTATTTGAATAAATGTAATCAATTTTTTTTCTGTAAAAGAAATCATCACTGCAGGCATTCTTTTGTGCATTAGTATTTTTTTCAAATATTTTTTTTGATAATATCAAAATCATTTGTTCACTCTGACAGTAAATCATCTTTTTTCTTCAAATCCACCAAACAGATTCAGTGAATGTTTTGTTTTTAATATATTGTTGGACAGATTTATTAAAAAATTCCTTCTGGATACAGCTTTCTGGGTGGCTCTTTCTGTAATCTTCAACATGAGGTGATGTGGAGTTCGTCCAACACAAACTTCGCTCTCAGACAATAGTGCAGTTGGTAGGAAATGCCCCGACTTTTCTGACTCTCCACAGACTTTGCAAACATTAAGCCTGTCCCAACACAATCGTTCTAGGCAACATGGAAGCCACTGCCTTCACAGAGCCAATGTTGTGGCTAAACAACATTATGAAGGAGCCACTGTGATTTCATGAGGTTAAGACTCTCTGCTGTAGGTTAGAATGAGTTGTGCAGCACGAAGAGAGTTTGATGACCTGCCATAAATGGTTCACCATTTATCCTGCTGCTGCTGTGGAACGTATAGAATCCCATTATGTTGGTAAAATTACACTTAATTAATTTCAAGGGGAGGGCAGCTGGGGTTTAGGACAGACAGCATTCCCATGGTTCATATCAGGGTCTTTCATAATTTCACTCCCTCGGGCTGCTGGCTCTTTGAATGGAGAGCTCTGTTTCTGAGGTGGATATATGGGGTTCAGCCTATGGGCCTGATCATGTTGGCCACTAAGGGAACTGGGGCTGGCCCAGGTGGCCTCCCCAACAACCTACATGTGCGGCAGGTCCTGAGCCCTTAGCTTTAATGCTGCCTGACAGCTCGAGGCTGTGGGTCAGCTGCTGGTGTTTATCAACCTGGGGTCTCAGTTTACCACAGAGGTTGGTCTGGGGCAGCCCGGGTAGAGCACCAGGGTTGACCAACGGTAGCGCATGTGGGGGTGTCCCCACTATGAGCCTACAGAGACTGTCCACAGGTTTACATGCAATCCCAATACCCTGGGACCCCAACTAGTGTTACATTTCACCACATAATTAGATTACTAATGTGGTGTGAAATGAAATCGAGAAAGTATTTTAACTGAATGCAAAAAAAAAAAAAAAAAAAAAAAAAAAAAAAAAAACCTTCTCAGGTCACGTGTGTTTTTTTTTCCGAGATGCTAGAATATCCCAAGGTTTCCTTCATGGCTCTTTATCACAGTGGTGTCAAATAATGTGCGCTGAAGGTCTCCTGCACTGGCAAGTCAAGAAAAAGGGCAACTACAGAGATTGCCCTGGTTACATGACCTACCAGACACTTTGAATGGCTTCCAGCTGCTTCTTTTGGGAATATTTTTTTAGGTCAGAGTCACTCTTGTAATAGCCTTACAACTGATTAGCGAAGCCTCATTCGAGAGGTTGAAGATAATTGTTAGAACCCGAGGCTAAAATGCATTTTAAAAATTTACATTTGTGGCAAAGCAGGTTTTTGTCTTGGTGGTACAAATGTACAAAAAAACAAAAAAAAAAAAAACAACAATGATTTGAAATTCAGGTTGCCGATAAGCACGGACATTTATTTTAATGTCAGTCTTTCAGCAGCGGTTCCTCTGTCTGTCCTGCTGGTGCATCTGTAGATGATTTCAGAGGAAGCGGCAGTGAAGGGAGCAGTGGGAGGGTTTGAGTGGCACGTAATGTATTTTTCTTCAGGAAGGAGGTTTTTGAGGTTTGGAACTTATTTCCACATCACATGTCAGAGTCTACAAAATCTACACGTCATTTTGTAAGGTCACACTCCATTACCTTCATGCATTTCCCAGTTGTTCTTTCCATCGAGGAGCGGGGGTATCTTAGGGATAGTACACAGACAGGAAGTATCCTAATTTCCGCCAACAGCAAAAACATGCATCGGGTTGTAATCTCTGAGTTGTCTGGTGGACACACCTGATCTGTGCAGGACAAGAAGTAGAACATCTGGGGCCAATCAGAGGTAAAACTAAACTGTCAGCACAAGTCACATAACAAACCATCTTCTGCCTTCTCTCATACTACGTTACCTTACTCTTACATTAAATGGTGCACTCTGTCCATGACATAAACATGTTCAGGCCTAATTACACACACTCACAGGGGACATTAGGTCCTTGAGTTAGAAGAGGCATTTTCTATGAGTGAGCAATAGATTTTTTTTTCCTTTATATGTTTAAATACTAAATATTTTTTAATAGTTTTGACTGTTAATATTTAGTTTGGATAAAAGATTTTGAATTAATATTTTAACTTACATGTAAAAAAAAAAATCTTTCATGAACAATTCTCAAATTTCACAGTCATTTTTAAACCTGTAGCCTTACTTGAATCAAGGGTCTGAAACTCTTGGCCTGTGGGCTACTTATGGCCTGCGAACAGTCCACGTACGGTCTGTAACTACATGTCAGTATAATATAATTCTGTTGTAAGTCTCTGGCCCCTCAATAAGACGACAGGGGGTATAGTAAGTTTCTGGCCCCTCAATAAGACGACAGGGGGAGCAGTGGCCCCCAGCTCATTTAAGTTTGAGATCCATGACAGATAAATAAATCCAGAAATATCCAGGCAAACACTAATGTCCATAATTTAGGCACAGGGTCAAATTAGCTTTGGCAGATGATGCAAATCAGAATAATATGGCAGGGACTGCACATTTCCGCACTGTATGGCAAATAAAAGGTTTACAGACTACATGTATGGAAAGGAACAGCAAAGATTATACGCTTGAGTGCATGGCAGTATTACAACCGACAAAGGCAGCATAATGTTCTGCATGAATATTCATCCAGTGCTTTCTGTGGCCACAAGGACCAGTGGTTTTAGTCACAGGGGCACAGGAGCAGCTGCATTCATGTCTGGTTCTGAACTTACTGGCAGTGGCAGCAGTGGTTTACCAGCATCTGTAGGCTGTGGTGTAAAATCACTCATTACTCTTTGGATTTGCAGGAGTGGTTTGCAAATTTCTGAGTCAGAGAGTGAAGCTAACAGGAACGTAGAGTCAACTCTAGAGATGGATCAGATTAGATTAGATAAGATTACATTACAATAGATTAGATAAAATCAGATCAGATTAGATTAGGTTAGAGTAAACCTCATTGATCCCACACTGGGGAAATTGTTTTATTGCAACCACCAAAGGACAGAGGTAAAGAGAGTGCACAATAAAAAGTAGTTTTGTTTTAAATGCAGAAAGGTAATAATTCAAATTTGGTGCAAGATATATTACAAATTAAAGTTTAAATTAATTCACAACAGTCATTGAAGTCCACACTTAATTTAGAGTTTCTCGTAAGAATATTTAGATCTAAGGTTTTGCACAAAGTTTCACTTTTTAATTTTTCTTTTAAAATGTTTTAAAGATGTGGAGCAGTATTATAGCATAACTTGAGTCAGGATGTGGGCTTTGGTATCATTTTCATCCTCAAACCATGCCTAAACAGGACCATAGTGCAAGGACTATGGGATCTGGTTAATCTGGTTTGTTGACAAACACCGGCTCTTTTAAATTTGCTACGATCATCACTGGAGATCTCTTTTTTTTTAATTTAATGAGCAACTTGTTTTCCTTCAGCGTGCCTGTTAGCAATGACGGATGGGTTTGTGTGTTCCTGCATCGATGAAAACATAGAGTAAACCAATCACAAGAAGGGATTGGTGAAAACATATCAGAGTAAACCAATCACAAGAAGGGATTGTGTTTCTACACACGCAGATGAAAAAACAATTTTTCAACTCCTCCCAGGAGACATCCACTTGCAGCACTCACATCAATGCATCCACAATAATGCATTTATTTTTCTGCCAAAACCATAAGTTCAAAGACTCCTTAATTCATCCTCATCTTTCACTGCTGTTGTTCAAGAGACAAGTATCTGAACTTGTCCTATTAAGCATTTGTTTTCTGCATTGTTTTCTGCACGTACACAGTTCATTAGTGAAGGTTTGCCCTCTGTAGCAAATATAGTGTACTGTAAAGGCAGGGCTGTGCAGAATGAGGCCTGTGTCCACCTCAGTGTGGGCACAGCCTTTAAACTTCAACATTAACCTCTGTGAAAACATTTTTCCACACAGACATCGGAGCTTAACCAAATATCAGCACAACTTTAAAGCTGCAAATTATGGACAGACAGGAAATATTGAGTGACATTATGTGAGTTTCCTGAGTTAGCACAAAACTCCAGCCACCGTTTAAGACATATTAATTGGTTATTTTAGCCATAGGGCTGGGCAGCATGAAGCCAGAAAGTACTACACCTGATTTTTAACAGTGCAAGACTAGAACATACAGGGGACCACAGGAAAACATTTCTCTACCAGTTCGGTCAGTAACACATTAAGGGACAGAGTTTGCGGTCAGTGAGAGTTTCCAGAGCTGCTGTCAAGACTCGGGTTTGAGAAACTTTATTCTCATGAGCAACTGAGACTGTAAAGTGATGTGACAGAGATGAAGTTGGGCTCATGTGACCTGGGTTCATGCTGGTATATCTGCCAATCTGGGCGGTTGACTTTAGTTCACTGAGATGTTTTAAAGTAACTGTTTTATGCGTCTTTTATATTTTATAGTTAAATATAATTTGGGACTTTGTAAAAGAACAATAATTGAGGATGAAAAATAAAATATCAATGTTGAAGAATATCCTTCCTTCCTCTCCAAATGCTTTGTTTCACTTTTGGGAGACTGTGGTCTTGGGTTGCTTTGGACCTAAGTTCACTCATGAGGGCAATTAAGTGCATTTTCAATATATTTCAGAATAGTATTAAAATGTGTTCCTTATGTTCTGGAACCAAAATAGACATTAAGCTACAGTACGTTAATGACGTCATGTGTCTGCTGCAGTGATATGTGAGGTACAATTACTGGCCGCAGCCATTAGAGACGACGTCTTAGACACTAAAAATGTTTTTGCTCTGCAGAGAGTGATTTTTTTTTATTTTAATATGAAAACAGTAAACAAACTGAAAAAACTGTACTGATTAACTTTCAGCATTCTTCAGTCTTCAGTCTTTAGTGTGTCAAGCTTCCCTACAGAGCACACAGTAAAATCTTTATTATTCCAGAGCAATCTAATTTCCATTGGAAATTTACCTTTCCTGTTTATATATTTACGGTTCACAAAGAGAATAACAAGCTATGAGCTAAAAGTCATAAAAGTAAGACGTGTTAGTAAAATATGCATTTCACATCGACCAACCACAGTTGCTTTACGAGAATGGATGACATCATTGCATTAAAAACACAAGGCTATCATTTAATTTGAAAACTGGGCCATATGTTTCACTTCAGGATCTTAAAACCATGTTTCAGTGTTCTTCAATCCCAGCCTCTTGGCATCCACCAGGAGAAACCATTACATCCTTTTCTAAACTCTAATGGTCAAATTTCCCTTGGACAATGATCCAGGGGCTGCTTTGTAATTTCCTCCCTAATATTTTAGGTTCACGTCTCCCACAAAGTAAATGATGGGGTCCAGAAAGTTCAATTCTCTCCACCTTTCATTTGGTATTGCTGAAACATTTCTGCATTTGATCACAACTGTTATTCTACCTCCAACGTACACAGAAGACAGAGCCAAAACAGTTGAGTCCACGTTGTCCAATTGTTGTAGAAGAAGTAAACAACATTTTATGTTGCATAATTACCTGGGGAAAACTGTACTTATTATAGGTTTATAATGCAGTAGGAACAGCAGGATGTAACATTGTACAGACACCAGTGGTTATTGACTATGATGGGTTCGTTGCCTCAGTGGTCCGAGGCCTGGTGATGGACTGTTTGTATAGATTTAGACACTTCTTTCTTACAGTTTGAAAACATTTAATTGCAATTGAACAAACTTGATTGGTTAAGAGTATAAATGTGAGTGTAAAGCGTTGTTATGTCTCTATGTGCTGTATGACCCTGTGTGATGCACTGGTGAACAGGATCTTCTCCACCTTCATAAACATTTCTAAATAAATGTTTTTAGATGAAATCTCTAGGAAGTATTGAATATATTGTGCCATACAGATACGTGCGTTTAATCAATTATTAACCAAAAATACAGATTTCCCCTTTAAATTGTTACCTACTTGTTTGAATTTAAAAAGGGAAATAAATATATAAAGAAATAAAGCTAATTTACAGACGCAAACTCTGGAATGAATTATGTGGTAAATATCTGGCTTGCAGTGAAAAGTCCAGACACATTTCATCTGCATTGCTGACAGCAGTGTGTTTGCTGAGAATGACCATGACCTGTCTCTGAATTCCTGCTTCTTCACAAACCAAAGACTGATTCCAAAAGCCTGCAGCTTCTAACATGGAATTTGGCCGAAATTGTACAACATTAATGTAACTGGCGAGTGTGACCTGGAAAGTGAGGAGTTACAAAGTCACTCCTGACACTACACTAAGCTGTTACACTGTACAGAGCTGACAGTTAACTACACATCCAGAACACACTGTAACTGGACCTCACATTTAGGGAGAAACATGATTCTGTGTTGGAATCACAGGGGTGTGCTAAGTGAGTTTAGGACCCCTGGCAAAATGGATTTTGATAACCGAACTAGACCAAAATAAACATCCAATGAATACAATTTTCGCAGAAATAACACATGATTGGGCTGTGAGAAATTATTCTACTAAAGCACCAGGCCACTGGTAGAGCAATAGATCAGCCTATTACGACTGGATTCCTAGTTGTTAGAATTGAGCATCTCACTAGTTAAATGTTAGGCTGTTGTTGCTAACAGCGAGTGGAAAAGTGCATGTCAGACTGAAAAGGATGTTTTATTTAAACTCTCTTGAGAAAAGCATCTACTGTTAGGGAATAGGTTTAAAAAAATGTGAGACTTTTTCACAAGTTGAGTCAGAAAGTGCTTAAAGTTGAATTAAAAAGGTTGTAACAGAAACAGAAACAGTTGACCCTTAAATTGACCAGGCCTCTGGATGTGAAAGACAATCAAAAAGGTGAGTCCAAGGAAGAAATATGACTCCCAGCCAGGTTAGGAAATAGGTTTTTCATCAGGGCAGTTGAGTCAAATCTTTTAGGAAAGGGAATGACATTTTTCTAGAACACACACAGTCTCTTTGAGTCAGTTCCAAATAGCTGGATAGGACAAAGTAACTACTGCTATCATTTAGCATAAGGTCATCTTAAACCTGGTCACATCTGCATGTTTTTAAAATATGTGCTGTACAAAAGGAGATTTTTGCAATCCTGATACAGTGTAATGGTTCAGTTCCCCCCTCACAATTAAACAAGAATATCCACACTCCAGGTAGGGCTAAAGGTACAAAATATCTAAAGTAACTTTCAGAACTTTTATAAGACCTTCGCCAGCCTGACTGCTTGTCTGGCCTTCCTTCTGCACA
>NC_024321.1:4517045-4532815 GCF_000523025.1 Cynoglossus semilaevis
AAAAAGAGCCCGTTAATTTGTTTATAAAGAACTAACAGTATATTTCACAGAAACTCAACAATTGGAGCTCCTCTATCTGGACCATAACTGTTACCACAACGACTTCTAATAATTCCAATGTTGGCTACACTTTTAACATACATAGTTTTACTTTTTGGGTTTTCAAACATTTGACTTTTCCGGACGAGCCATTCGCTGTGCAGTGAGTGTTTACACAGCTGAGAACGCTGCACCGCAGCACTAAACTCAAGCTAGCATGTTTACTTACCGACAAAAAAGTTTACCTAACGCACTAGTGTCGATAAAATGACTAAAAACCACATAAACGCGCTGTGACTTCATACACACTCGACGACGACTACATGTTTGTTTGATAAACGAGATCGATTGTTCCGGTTTAATTTAATGCAGTCTCTTGCTACGCATGCGCAAACTATCGAGAGGAAATTACGTAAATTTAAAGGTCCCGTAGTGTAGATTATCGTTAATGCTGAAAGAAATTTTAGATGTGCGCGGAAAGAAATAAAATAGATAATTGACGACATTATCAAAAAAGCAACAATGTAGTGTTATCAGTACAGTCAACTCAGAAGACATAACATTTAACTCGAACGAAACGCAGGCTGTACAATTGAACAAATGAAATTACGTGCAATAACAGAAATGAAATGAGATGAAAACCCTGGACCGCAGCACTAAACACACGCTAGCAGGTTAACTTGACGCCAAAAAAAGTTTATCGAGAAAAAATAAATAAATAAAAAAATAACGCACTAGTGTCCATAAAATGGATAACATAACATAAAACTGGTCATTATGTAGTTTAAACGTAAAAAGTTTGTGTCAAGTTATCTTTTCCCTCGTGACATCCACACACGCTCGACAACGACCAAATGTTTGTTTGAAAAACAAGAATGCTCCTTTCCGTTATAATTTAAAAGCACTTGCCTAAATCATGCTGCCAAGTGAATATTTAGTTTAAAAGTCCAAAAAGTATTTTATATGAATATTTCAAAAATCACCCAAAACCATGACTTAGGGGTCCAAAAAGTATTCTACACAGGAAACTTTTAAAAAAATGATCAAAACAAGAACATTTATACATATGGCATTTGCTGTATTTAATGTTAAGTGGATGAAGTTACCATTTTTTTCCAGGGGTATACTGATTTCATTTAAAGTGTTCTAAACATATAAACATGAAGACAGGAAGACTATTGCATAGTTGGCCTGTGATGTTTGCAAACCAGGACACCTAATCATTTGGGACTCTGTGTGGTTGAGTTTTTGTGAGCTGGAAAAGACACTAATTGAAATCACAGCTCAAGCTGGATATGTGGATGTGAGGCAGCTGATTCAGGATCAAAGCAACTTTTATTACTAGCTTTTAAAATGTGCTGAGGATGTCAGGTAAAATAATCCCCCTGACTGCACGTTTATCTGTGGTGGTAATTTGCAGGTCTGATTTTGACAGGTGTTGATGTGACTTTGACAGGTAATGGTTTACAGTAAGTCTGTTACTTACCTTTGTGGGGTCCAGGAGCAGGTCGCTATCCCTGGTGTGACTTAAGAAAGAAATGTTTTTCCAGTGTATATTCCTGGTAACATGATAACCAATAAATAAGCAGAAGAACTTCTCAGCAGTAAAGCAAATATGTTTATTAAGCACTTTAATATACATCGGAAAATTCCACTTCATATTATACAGGAATTCTATTGTTTTTTAACTGAAAGTCAATGTACACGGGAAGCTATTTACAATCCACACACTGACAGTCAAATCAAAGATGACAGACACAACACAGTTCAGACAAACAAGGTAACTGCTTAACAAAGACTATACAGCTTTGTCTTCATAACAACACTGTTCCTAGACTCCGTCCAGCCTTGAATCCTTTTGTTGACCCTTCATGGCATACATTTGAGCAACTGTAGTACTATAGAGCTGAGAGCTTTCACTAGGGCTTACAAGTGTTTGTGCATGCGATAGGTTTTCTGCTCCCCCCACTGATCCCAGGTCAGAGTGAAAAATAGCTCACTGTTAACAGTATGAAAAGCCTGCAAAAATATGACACGGCCTGTAAACGCTAACACAGCTCTGCAGAATTCATGAGAAACAGATGTTTGGGTTCCCTCAGTGCCATATTGGAGCACCTCCTTCTCTCTTTCTCCCACCGGGACTGGAGTTCTGTTTAACTGTTTTTCAGCTCCACAATGGTGGGGACGGGGCGTGGATAGTGCTTTTTTTTAAACTTTGGCTTTTTACAGTTTTGTATTTAAAACACTCCTCACTGATGGCTAAAATTTTAATCGGTGAAACGCATCTTTTAGGCTGATTTTTGTGCAGTGCCCCTGAAATATTCACACACACAAAAAAGAATCACTAAAGATGAACCACATGACGTTGAACAAAAAACAAAGCCTGGATTTAGTTATTTTTGCAGTGCAGTTAAATAACAGATGTAACCTGGACAAATTGACAGATGCCTTTACTTTTCTTATATCACTGCAGTCACGTTAAGTTTACGTGTTTAGCACCAAACTTATGTTAACTGTTCACAATGAGTTTTTTAAAATATATTTTATGCACACAAAAACAACACACACGTCAAAAACAATCCCATAGGGATGAAAATGATATTTTAAAACTCAATTTTCAATGAATCACTGCATCTCTCTTTAAGATTTATAACACAGAAAAGCACAGTGACAACTAAAAAAAATAATTGCAGGTAACTTCTGAACACAGCACCATGGTAGAGCTAATGCAACACAAAAAATGCAGCAAAGTGGCTTTTTCTTCCAAAAATAAAAATAAATATGCATGAATATATTCATGAAATTAACTGCCATTGCTATCAATATATTACACAAATGTAGGTTTAGCACACTGATCAAGGCTAACACAGATTATTTGGGGTCTCTAGAAAGGCAGACTATAAATGCATTAGGTTCATACCATGACATCAGTTACTGTTATGTCCTCTTGTTTGTGACAATGTACTCAGTATTACATTGCTGTCAGTGTTAAAATAATAATAAACAGACAAAACAAAAATAACATAAAACAATGATAAATGAATGAATTGAATGTTTCTTTTGACTTGTTATGACACAATATGGATGGGATACAAATAAAAAAACATGTCTGTCATCTTAACTCTTTTAAAAGTGCATACACTGTTTATTAAATAGCATTACATTAAATTAAAAATGATAGTTTGCATTAATAAATGGCGAGGGCTGTTGTAACAGATGTAGGCATGTTGAAGTTTCAGTTCACAAAAGCCTCAGGCAGCGATTAACAATCTTTCTCTTGGTTATTATTTTTTAGGTCTGCTGGACAAAAAAAAGAAGAAAGAAAAATGCAGGTGAAAACAGTTGCTTTGGCACAAACCTTGCAATGGTCTATGTGACGAATGGCATTCAAGACATCTGCAACGGTACAGGGATGACTGGGGTTAATGTTTATTTTGGGAGACAGGTCTGCTTCTACAAATAGAGATTGATTCTTCATGCACGTCTGATTAAAACCACTTTGTAACTCTGTTGAATGCAATCCAGTAACAACCAATAGTCTGCTATTAGTCTCTGGAAATAGCCTCTGTCAGTGAAGAATTACCTACACACTGTGACCCTAGCCGTAATTTCCTCTGTAAATGCTTGATGCACACATTGACGGGTATCTTACCAACTATAATGGAGTTTCCTTTTTGTAGTTAAATCCAGGGTCTGAGCCTTCAATCTGCAGTTTGAGGGCCTGTTTAAGGCTAAGCTCTGTATCTCCAATGGGATAACTCTCTAGAACATCCTCGTGACCTCTGTTCTGTACAGTCCTAGGAACTGACACTCTACTCAGGAACACCTGATTACCCTGTAGGTGATAGTTGGGGTTGGTCATGATGCCATTTCGCTTCTTCTCAGCACAGCTTTGTTGCTGGATAAAGAACTGATCCTGGTTTTGGCCTCTCTCCTACTGAATTGAACTGCCAATCATGATCTTACAGTGGGGATCCTTCACCGAGATGTTTGCTACAGATTTGTTGAAGGCGATTCTCTTGTCGAACTGTGTCATTTCATACTCCAAAACCTGACCTTGTGTTGATCTACTGTTTTTGTTTTTCTTCTTATCGCCGCCTTTGCTGTTTGATGTGCCATTGCCAGACCTACTTCCAGTTGAAGATTTCAGACCAGGTTTTAACTGAGACCAGTCAAAATCATTGGATGGAGATGATGGTTGCTGACTGGTGGATTTAGTTGTGGAGGAGGGTGACACTATGGACTGTCTGCTCCGGCTACGAGGCAGTGAGTGCTGTTGAATTTGTTCCGTGAACGTCAAGCCATGAAAACTGTCTATCGGCACAGTTTGAGCTGTGGCTGTAGAAGATGTTGTTCTCAGTGATGAGTTCTTTGAACTCTTAAGAGAGTTGTTAGACAAGGAGGATTTCTGTCTATCTACAGTGGAATCTGGTGACTCAGATGGTGAACTGAAAGCATGAACGGGTCCATTTGTCACACCGCGTCCTGATGATTGCATGTCTCCAGCTCCCGTGCTGCCAGAACTGCTCGATTTAATCGTAAGTGACTGCATTTTACCTGTCACAGCCAGAGGTGTTTTTTCTTCCAGGGTGTGCACTGGGGAAGGGTTACAGCCATTTAGAGTTGAAGCCCCATACTTTTCTAAAAGTTTGATGATCATAGAGTGTCCACCTTTCGCTGCCACTCTCATCGCAGTGCGCCCAAACTGGTCAGCATGGTTGGGGTCAGCACCATTTTCAAGAAGTATTTGTACAACATCAATGTGGCCCTCCTGTGCAGCTATGCCCAGTGCTGTTGCCCCCTGGTTGCAGGTGTGATCAACATGTGTGCCATTCTCTATTAGATACTGAACCACTTTTGTGTGGCCTTGCCAGGCTGCGGACTGGAGGGCAGATCGTTTCTCATTGTCACAGGCATTCACGTCAGCATGATAGTTAATTAAGAGCCTCACCATTTCAATGTGCCCTAGCCAGCAGGAAACATGGAGGGCCGTTCTGCCTTCAGTGTCACAGGCCTCTACATTTGCTCCATTTTCCAGGAAATATTCCGTCATTGCCAGTTGATTTTCAAGCGCCAATATGTAAAGTGTTGGTCGACCATCTGCATCCTTGTAATCAATGTCTGCACCGTGGCTCAGCAGCAGTTCAACAATGTCTCTATGGCCTTCTAGTGCAGCCACCCTGAGAGCATTTCTACCATCATACCCTCTCTGGTCAATGCAGGACTTGTTCTCCAGAAGAATTTGCACACAGTCATAATGTCCTTCCTGTGCAGCCAGTATAAGCGGTATTCTCCCATCGTTATCCACCTCTGTGCAACGGGCACCCTGCTCAATAAGTGCGTCGCACACTTGGCGGTGGCCCTCAAATGAAGCCATGTGTAGAGGGGTCCAGCCTGCATCGTCCCTGTGGTTCTCATCCAAGCCTCTGTCCAGCAGAGTTCTGACCACTTCTACGTTACCCTGAGCAGATGCAATGCTAAGCACCGTCCTGCCCTCACTATCAATGCTGTCGACAGCAGCGCCCCAGAAGAGTAACGTGTTGACAACTGATGCATGGCCCATTGATGCAGCTGCAAGAAGCGGGGTACGGCCATTGTTGTCTGTGTGATCCACATCAGCTCCACCTTCCAAAAGTAAATCGACAACATCAACATGTCCTTCATAGCCAGCCACAAGGAGAGGTGTCATACAGTCTTTGTCACAGTGGTCAACTTCTGCCCCTCTGTCAATGAGAAGGCTCACAACAGAAGCATGACCTTTACTTGCAGGAACACAAAGGGCAGCAACGGAAAGGGCAGTCCTTCCATCTACATCTTCATGATTAACTTCAGCTCCATGGTCTAGGAGGTGTTCCACAATCTCTCTGTGTCCCATATATGCTGCAGCAATGAGAGCTGTTCTTCCTTCATTGTCTGCCTTGTTGACCTCAGCCCCATGCTGAAGCAGGTTCAATACTATGTCTTCATGACCTCCCCAAGCTGCAGCTCTTAAAGCGGTTCTACCATCGGCATCAGCACAGTCTACTTTGGCACCAGCATAGAGCAGAGCAGATACAACCTCTGAATGTCCACCCCAACCTGCTGAGCGAAGGGCTGTCCATCCATCGTGATCTGTGTGGTTTATGTTGGCCTCACACCCAATTAGACAATTGACCACTTTGGTATGGCCCTGTCTTGCAGCGAGTGTAAGTGCTGTTTGTCCGTGGTTGTCCTCGAGCTCCATGTTTGCCCCTCTTGAAATGAGCAAGTTAACCACGTCAAGGTTTCCACTGTATGCAGCATTGGACAGTAGAGTTCTTCCACTTGAGTCACACTGGTTTACTGATGCCCCATTGTCAAGTAATGTTCTTATTGAGTCCTCTCTTTCTAAGGCCTGTTGTACAATACACGAAGCATGGTCATCCTCATTATTGACATGCGCCCCAGCTTTTACTAAAAGCTGGAGAACTTCCTGTTCTCTAGGTATGGAAGTAGAGAGAGAGTCTTTAGCAGGGGTTCCATTCCAAACCATCCAAAGAGCAAGATTAAAAGGCTCAATCTGCAGATTGGAATTAACAAGGTGTAGTGCAAATTCTTGCACTTCGAGTGGTTTAAGCTGCTTTGCCCTGCAGGTGTAACTCATGGCCAACATCCGGTGACCTTCCGCTGCATTGCACAAGTACTTTTGTGTACAATGCTTGACATCCAGTAGCCACTCTGCAAAACTGTAGTGAAAGAGGATTTTAGTACCCCCGAGGCCTTCGACTAACAACTTGGAGAGAATGTCCATCTTTTTTTGAAACTCTTCCATAGTCAGTGTCATGTTTTTGGTCCAGACTGCATGGTACAGTTCTTTTACTGTGAGTGGTCTGCAGGTTGCAAGGATAACATTTAGAATTGGTTGAACTTTGACAAACTGTTTTCTGACAAATAGTCTCTGGCAGAGCCACAGGTAGAGACCATTGAGTGTTCCGGGGATATCACGTATTTCACGAAGCATGATGAAGTTCTCCACCACGCCATCCAGCACCCGCTCAAGGTAGAGGAAGCAGCCACTGCTTTTGATGTGAAGTTGATTAAGCATCTCAGCTGTCTCTTTGGTCAGATGCTGCCTCAATGCCTCTTCTTGATCCAGTCTATGAAGGATGTACTGTTGCACATCCTTGACGATGTAGGCTTTACGCAGATCATCAAGGCTGATTTTGCGAAATCCTGAAAGAAAAGAAACGTCTATTAAATTAGCCCTATAACAGATGCAAAATCTCCAGATGTCCAGAATAGGCCTGTATGTATACACATATATCAGTAGGTGATGATTAACGTGACTTTTCCACAGAGCCCCTAGAGTCATTACTCTAAGTCTGACCTTGACATTATACCCAGTATTAATTCACTGATCTTGTACCTTTGGATAATCAGTAAATGCCAACCTTTTACTTCCCAAGCCATGAGGTAATTAAAAGTCAAGACATGGTGTTAAAGAAAAGCCATGCAGGGGAATTCAGATTTTGACCACTGTGGCTGTAAAAACCAAATAAGTTTGCTGGCCTTTTCTGTTATTTTACACAAAATGATGACAAGAAAACACAATTATATTTGGTGCATAAACAAATTCACAGCTGCGCTGTTGCTTAAAGGAAAGTAGAGATACAAGAAAGTATTTCTCTCTTAGCATGTGTTTGACAAAATGTTTAAATTCATTGTGACTGAAGCCTGCTTTACTTACGCAATACTTTTTTAACAGGACTGAATCTTTGGTTGGGGCTGGAAATGTAAATGCAAGAGCAAAAGGGGACATTAATTCCATGCCTGCAACACATCAATGGCCCATTCACTGTCATAGTACAAGGTCCCAGTACAGATCATTACAAATCTCAGAGAAAAGAGAAATTATCACAGTTGGTCTTAATGAATGATCATTATTAGGAATTCCTCTTTGCTATCTGAACAAAATAGCTCTATAATGGCCTTAGCTAATGGACATTGAGTGAACTTGCTGGGATGTAAAAAACAATCTGGTTGCTGTCTGTGTGACCTACGGCTTGAGGGCTAGAAGAACATTTTCCATAGTTTAATTCACAGTTCCCATGGTTCTGATGGTGACTGAGAAAGAAAAAAAGCCAGACCCTAGGTTACTGACACGCAGTGCTGCACCATTTACAGTGATTGAATGTCCTTTTTTTAAAGCTAATGTGTCTGCTGCATTCGCTACAGACACGTTAGCACTTACTCCGTAGGCCAAGCAGAACATGGCCTTGTTGAGATTGACTTAAAAATTGGGTAATTAAGGTTGTAGTTTAAGGCTCCGGGGTTATTGACTGAACATTTTATGTACTCTGAGCTATTGGGGGGAAGAAAATCGATTCAGCAAGAGGAAAAGCATCAACACTTTCATCCCAAACAGTGAAATGTGATTGCTTTGATTACATAACACTTTTGCCTGTACATAATATGAATGAACGCGACTCTTTAGCCAAACCTGGGGCAGAGCTTTGTTCATCTCACTGCTATTTCACAGGCAGAAAAAAGAGGGGCTGTGAAATCGTATTCCATGCAACCCTGGTGGTAACTGCACCTGGAAGCCAGATAACCTGTTGAGTTCACAGTTCCCAGGCAGGCACTGGAAGTTTGGAGTACAGATCCTAGTAAACAGAGAAGCAATTGGTTCTTGTTATCGTCTGCTCCTGAGTTTGTTCAAGATAAGCTCACACCCACTTACAGCACCCTCACAATAATCAGCCTTTGTCCTTAACCTTTCACAACAAAGATAATGACTGTATCCTTGGTAGAAGGTAAGAGTCAGGATCAGTTCTATTTCACCTAAAATTTCACCTAAAAATTTAACACTTTCCAATATTGCAAAAATACAACCAAAAACATATATTTCATTTTAGTTGCTTTTCACTGTTTTCTCAAAATGTGTGAACTGTCGTTCTAATCCAATAGACTTCATTTTTGACTTGTACTATATTGTTGTATTGAAATAACATTAAAAAATAAAATAACATTTTGGGATTAGTGTTTGTCAGGGAACAATGAGAAAGGGGCAGAGGCCATTATGAGCAAAAAGGATATATATATATATATATATATATATATATATATATATACGCACACATTTAGTCCCTGTGTTGATGGTCTAGTTTGCTAAATCCATCAAAGAACTTGAGTGGGAAAAACTAAACTAAATGCTAGAGCCCACCTGTGGAGACACTTTATTATAAATATTTTCTCATGGGAAGGAAATAGTTGATGATAAACAGTTTCTCCTACATCCCACAGTTGCTGACATTTACCAATTAAGAAGACACAGGGACTGCAAAAACTGGAGGAGTAAGAGTGGGAGTAAGAAATTTGACTGTAGCCACTAAGAAGTAAAGCATTTTGGTAGCTATAAACAAATCCTCATTAAATTGAAATTCTATGAGTATAGTGAGAAATAAAAAAACTAAAAAAAAGGGCTAAAAAACTACCAAGGTATAAACAATTGTGGCACATGATCCAGTGTTTCCACTAGATCAGCAGACATCAATGTAAAAGTCATCAATGTTAAATGCAAATCTATAGCATTTTCAGCTCCCTGCTTATAGAGATCAAATTGTCCAAGAAATATTTTCACTCTATTTACCCCAGTTGTTGTAAACGACTAGATCTGGTGCTTTTAGAAATGGTTACAAACACTGTAGTTGTGTGACGTGAGTGTGAGAAAGGTTGGGTTTAGGATCTGCACAACAGCGACTGCTAAACAAGCAACAAATGACACATTCATCAGTGTGAGGGATGCAGCTTCAGAGTACAGGCCTCTGAGACAGCTGCTGCTCATTACAGCACTGGACACCATCCACCAGAGACACAGCCTCTTTTACAAAAGAGGGCCTGTTTGGCTTCTAGATTAATATTTGAGATGACAAACAAGGCAAATAGGTCTGTTCACATGTGTATTGATGATCTAGAGTTCTGAGCTAATGGGCCAAGATTTTCACAACACCATTTTCTGAGATTTGACACGTTCTCTGAGAGAGACACCATTTAAAGTCATCAGATTCATAAGGAAAACAGAAACCCAAGCCTCACTGCACTCTCCAGTAGACCCTCACTGAACAAACGTCTGCTCGACAGCTGGTGCCTCCCTTGCTCCAAAAACACCAGAGCGCCAACCTCTTAAACACAAGTATGTGGACAAGAGTCTGCTCTAACGGCCTGCAGAGAGACCTTTAAACAGAGTACACTGTCATTTTTGTTTTAACAAAGAACACTATTGAATTTCCTTGAATTAAATTCTGTTATGTTTGCAGGCAAAAACAAGAAGTTTATTTTTCAACTTTATGTTAATGTTTAATGTTATTTAAGAAAACAGAAAGAAAAATACTAAAGAGTTTTGCCCAAAATAATCTCCCTCATTCAACACTGCAAAAAAGACCATTACAGAAAATCACTTTGAATTAGCGACTCCACCAAATCCCATACGATTTCCATACTGATTGACCATTGGCAGAGACATGGTAATGATTGCAATTTGAACAATTAACGTATGCCATTCTTAGGGTAAAATACACAAACACATCCGTGCCCAAACAAGTGTCTTGCTAAAAATCAAACATCGTACATTAGACTACATACACATCCAAAAGACATTCCAGTCAAACCTGTCACGATAAATGAAGCTGATGAGGTAAAGAGGAGGAGGTTGTGCATGAAAAAATACTGCTAACACAAAAGCACAGCACACCTCAGTGGGAGAGGCATCAAACCATCTGCTTTAAGGATAAAACATCCATCTTGTAAAGCAGCTGTGTGAGACGAAAAAGCTGACATTTTCCGTTTCAGCCACCAAAAGCGAAACTGGCTGTGCTTGTTGGTCCTAAAGACAGAAGCTCATTAAGACAGCAACAAGAGGCTGAGTCATGAGGCAGTGCACCTGGCCACATACATGTGCGGTCTTTCACCGAATTCCATGTGAGATACATCAGACAGGGTTTTCACTCTATATCACAGAGCTTCTTGCAGCTGCAGAGATGACAGGACATTTCACACCAGTGTAATAAATCCATGAAAACCTTTATAATAAAACCTTTATACAGGTAGTGCCAACCTGTACTTGGCACTACTAAGTAGTCAACCTTCCTGCAGTGCAGCTTATAAACCCATGTTACATGAATTGAATGTACAGTAATGTTAAAATAATTGTAATCGTACAATTTATTCTACTCTGTGACCCTTGTACCACAGCCACATGGCTGTGATCAGGCTGCCTTACCAGGGTACTGAACAGCACTAGTATCGAGTGCCCACTGATTTTCTGGATCTGTACTCCTGCAACTTTAGTAAAACACATTTTGTATCAGTTTATATATATATATATATATATTCAAAAGACAAAAAACAAGAAAAAGGCTCAGAGCAGCAATATTATGACTGAATGAACTACCTTAGATTTTTGAAGAAGTTACTTGATTTAATGTTTTTGTTAAATTCACTATACTTGTGATAATATTTTTCCTTTTTACGAACAGAAATGTATGACTTTTACAGCCTGATGTCACAACAAAGTGTTTATTCAAAGTGCTTTTTGTGCTTGGGTGAACTGCCATATAAATGTACAGTGTCACTTTAACATCCATTTTGTCAACCCAAAATAACTAGTGTTGTTGACACTGAGCTCAAGTGTTGGGAGTTTCCCCTGTCCCACTTGGGATCAAATGTCTTCAATATCCTACCATGTTTTCGTTCATTATTACACAGTCTGACCTCTGGTTGACCTGGTTTAGCACTACCACCAAATAGTTTGAAAAAATGCTTGAGAGCTATATTACAAAATACATATGTCCAGTCGCACACCTACAATTCCTTTTCCAAAAAAGTTATATCAAATCCATATATAAAATACCTTTCAATTCAACCAAAGTAACTCAAGGCTATAATATTTGGCATACCACATACCCAAGGGGTATCACCTTAGGGAAAATGAAACCAGTCATGTTCATAAGCATGCCACTGACAGAACAGCACCAAAAGTGTTGAAGATACAGACATGAAAAACCTGTAATTTGCCCCAGTGTCAAACTACATGGTGGTAAATTACAGTATTCAGCAGGGATTATGGTCTTCAGCTCATCCAAAGTAACGCTCAACATGCAGCCTCTCAGACAACAAGTCATAAATGAATATGGACATAAATCATCATGTCTGCATAAGCCCATTTCAAAAAGACGAGAAGATGTGCTTATTAATATATTGACGTTATCCAGGAATTAAGGCCCAGAACAAGTACACGCTGAAAATCTATACGAGAAGAAAACAAAATGGTTTCTATTGTATTTTGGTCTGTATAAAACCCCCAGTTCAGGGCTGCAGAATGCCCAGAATGTGCTAAAATTGAAATTGGATTTTTTTGTAGTCTAACAAAAGAGATCCTAAATTTTCCTCTTAAAGACAGCCTTGAAACTTCATTCTGGAACATTGTAGTTGGCAATAAACCTCTCATAAAACTCACAATTTTTGTTTCACAGTTTGGTTTCAGATTCATCTGCTGGCATTCACATGATTGTATGCATCCAGTTGTCACAAAATTGATGCTGCAACACTTAGTGGGGAGCTGGTAAGCAAAGCCATCTTTGTCTCTCTTTAGGGAGCATTCCACAGCCCAGAAGAAATAAACCTTCCTTGCTACTTTACGACCATGTTTGTGTTGTCAGTCGGCCAGAACATCCTGCGGTCTCTCCAGTGAGGTCTCACATTTGACCAAAATGAAAGCATACAGAGAGAAAAAAAATCCAGGGAGACATTAAAAGTTTGGTTGACCTTTTTGTAAAAGGCATGGCCTTGCCCTGTGCTGGATTCACACACATGCTTGTGGACAAAGGGCTGCTCACAGAAGTGGAGGAGGGCGCTTAAACAGGGCTGATCTTTTGGTTTGTGATCATTAGCGGTAAATCAGTTCTGTCACTTGACACAGTGGGTAAAGAAAAGGTCCATTCATGTTGGTCAAAGCAGAGGTGGGAGATGTGGTTCAGATCCTTGTTGGGTCTAGTTTGCCTCTTCTCCAGTAACACAAATACAAGGTAGAAACAGCGTCACCCTAAAGTTGCCTGAAAGTGTAAACGTAATTATACAACTGCTACAAAGGTTGTAATCAAGGGTCCATATACTGTACTGAAGTAGCAGGACACTGTGAAATTAGAAACCCAATCACAATCATCATTCGCCAAGAAAGAGTTGCTTAGATTACACAATCAGTGTTTTATGTCAGAAAATACTGAACTTGAATAGTAGTAAATGCAAGCTGAAAGACTGGGACAATGATCATCAGATTATTTAGGACAGATGTCCTGAACTCAATACGTGATCTGATGGTATGTGAGATGGTTTTGTCCAAGTGGCACAATAATGTTAAATTGCATCACTTAATGATAGCATTTCTGGCACTCTCACATTTGTTTCACTTCGTCAACCAAGACCCTATACTGAGACAGTCTATGAATGGATTCTGGCCTGTGCATGTAGCCCAACATTTAACTTCTGTTTAAAAAAGACCATGTGCGAATGTGTCACCTGAGGAAGGAATGATTAAGGCCTCCATCAAAATGCCTCGAAAGATGAGTGTGCTCTTGAAGGGGCCACGCGCTCCTGTAACATTCCTCACATTGAGCCAGGAATATAACTGTCTTAATTACAGCTGTGATTCATAACTATGGGGGCTTTTATGTGTGTTGGTTTTGTGTGTGTGTGTGTGTGAGAGAGAGAGAGAGTGTAACAGAGAGCATTTTACAAGTTTTGGCTGATGGAACCCTTTAAATCCTTTCAGTACCAAGTAGACCTAAGAGCAAGAAACTGGAGGGGGAAAAATTTAAACAATGCATTTTATGACTGGGGAAATTAATTTAATTAAAGTTCTTGTAACACTGCAGAACTAGAATATGGTTGTTTGAGGGGAGCTATTATCTTTCACAGCTCCGATCGTACACCCCTACTATATTATTATGACTACTGGCACTGCAGTTCCCAAACCCATCCCTCTTTCATCCTTCCTCATCCTTGCTCACATGTGTTAGATGTTTTTCTTTTTACATTGCATAGTAGCATTTGAACCTGAAATTATAGTACAGATTGCCAATGGTTTTATTTTGTGTTTCCTGTAAACTGCTCTGCATTATTGTCATCTCTATCTGCTTTTTTTCAACTTTTTTTATATTTCTAGATCAGTAAAGAAATGTTTAATTTTTTAATCTTTACATTTTACTTGTGTGTTTGGGTTTTATTTCTACCAATAAAAGGATTATTTATTAAGATTGAAAGTAAAACTACTTTAACCTATCACAATATTTTCTCATCTACAGTTTTTGTAGTACATTTGCCACTAGGATTAGGATGGAAGAAATTGCAGAAGCAATTTTCACTGAGAGGTTGATATGGGTTTGTGTCATCTTTGTAATTATTAACTGCTTTTTATCTTTGTCCCTATTCTCTGTCATGTGAACTACAACTCAGACATCAAGCTGCCCTTGCCTTCGTATTCTCATCCTTCTCTCAAATTAGTTCACTTGACTTGTACCACAGACGTTCCACGTGCTCCAGCCTCTAAGTGCCAGATGGTACGGGTTTACTATATAGTCGTTAATCTGCAAATTACCAGAAACGCTGTCTTTTGCAATTTATGACAGTGCATTAAATTGCCAGTTATGTTACACAATAACCAGGTAATGGTCACAATATGTTGGATCAAAGGCATTCTTCTGGATCCTCTATTGCTTCATGTGTGTGTGCCGTCCGTTCTCATAGCCTGGATTAAATTATGGAACAGGAACAGATGGATGGGATTAATTTATCACCCTCAATCAATTATGTTCTGTAAGTGAGTTACCTCAACCACAGAGTTATCCTTTTACCTGTGCCCATCCATCACATGGTTTGCTAACAGATTCCATAGAAAACAATAAATATATCATATAAAGGTTTCTACGTGTGAAACAGTCAAAAGAAATGTGCTGCTACCCCCAAACTGGTAGAATCATGGAATTAAAACATATTCATTTTATTTCATCTTTCATTTTCTTGGACTAGAGAAAATCCTATGCTTCTGTATTTAAATATGGAGTCATGACCTTACATGACTTACTAAATGTCACACCAGGGAAGCAGAATCATTTTACTTCTATATTTATTTTAAGCTGTTTCCCATACAAGCTGTGGTTAAGGAGCCAACATATCAAGATGAAAGGTGAGTATAAATTCAAACACACCTAGAGAGGCACCAACAGTAGACTGGCATATTTTCGTCTCACAGTAAACAACTATGATGTCAAATTAATACTGGAGTTGAGGACAGGGCCTGACCTATAAACAAATCTACTTCCCCTGTCCGTTATTCATGACCAACATAAGATACTCTAAGATTTAAATACACATTTTTATCCTATCTTATCTTACTTACTGCTTGAGCAACAGTGACTATGACAAGCGTGTACTCACACACAATGTTGGGCAGATGGTAGCCATTAAAGTTCAGTGATGCCTGATAAAGCCACAAGATAAAAAAGATCACAGAAGAGACTGGATCACAGCATGCCAAGGAGTAACCAACCAAATGAGACTGCAACTGATACTGTTGGAGAAACAATTATGTTGACTTACTGGACAACTATGTAACATCCATTATGTACTGCTATAGGATTTCAAAATTAACTACATATAAATGAAAGATTTTGAGAAAACAAGATTCTCAGGCCATGACACCACTAAACAATTTGATTTTG
>NC_024321.1:4532836-4609382 GCF_000523025.1 Cynoglossus semilaevis
AAAGAATTAAATAAAAACATTTTTTACATTTTATTTACTAAAATCACATTGCGTCGAAATAGGGCATTAAAAAGAGACTTGAACTGGAACCTAGTTATTGCCACAAAGTTTATGGAGTAAAGAATGCCAAGTAATGTATCCACATAAACATATTATATTATATACAGTTTATTTAATTGTAGCTCTATGCACAGGTAAGAAATCTGTAAGGTGTTAGAATTTAAATGTGTAATATCTACATCCAGTCATTTTGGCACAGATCCTACCAGAAATCACAACCAAAATCACTGCCTAAGTGTTTCCACGCCACTACCCTATCATGGAATTACAGTAGCACAGCAGAAAAAAGTGGAGTAATCTGCTGTCACCTCGAACATAAACAAGCAGTTCTCGTACAGAGTGGATTCAAATCACGTCTTTACAGTTGGTGCCCATTTAGTACATCCCAGGACAAAAACCCTTAAACCTTTCAAGTCCAAAGCTTAATAATAAGTGAGTTATCATAAAGTGCCTGTCAGCAGAAGAGAAAACAGAAATCAGCAAATTTCATGTTCTCCCTCTCACCAACAGAACAGTCTTTGTTTGGAAGGCATTAGCCGAGCGGATGTGAGTGAGGCATTCTGCTGCAGAATGGCTCCTTCTTCCTGCTTGGTCTCAGAGGTGTTGAAAACTTCCCAGAGCACATTCCACTCTGAGACAGACACACGGAATAACAGTTAAGCAAGGACAGAGGAATTCAAAGGGCTTTTTTGAATCAGTTACAAAAGAAAAAAAAAAGTGGACGACACATACTTTTATTTCCCACTATGACCATGTGGTTAAAGGTCACTTCTCTAACTTTATCGACAAAACATTCCCACGACCGCAAACTTCCCATCAGAACAGATTGGTATATGGAGAAGAAAACCCACACAACCGCCAACTCACAGGGACCAGGCCACTTCAAAATCACAACTGTGCACAGAGCATGGATTTGGAAAGTATTAGCAGGTTACTGCCATTACTGACTCGTAAACAATATGAAGCATATATTTAGGAGGCCCTTGGCCTCAATTTAATACTGCGCAGGCCTTTGGTCTATTTTAAGGCCAGTGCTGTATGAATAAGTAGCATTCACACTGATGTACTTGTTTATCGAGGACACAGTTAGGTGGGTAAATGTGTTTGAGGGCAGGTCTGCATTTGTCTGTGTTTAAGGAAAAGGGGGAAAAAGGCAGGCAGTGTTGCAGAAACATTTCCGAAATCGGAAGACTGCACCTAGACAAAACAAAGATACCACTAAAAGCACAAGGATAACAAAACTGCTGGAGATTTATTGTGCGTCTGCAGCGACAACTCAATGCGCAAACTCAATGGGATGAAACGCCAGGCTTTACAACTAGAACAGCCTTTATTTTCTTTTGTAAAAAAAAATCACATATGCCCTTCACTGTTTTCAAATGAGGTCACCACATCTGATGTGCCAGTTTGGTTCTGTGCCCATGTTGAATAGGTGGTTGTTCTTTGAAAATCAAATTGCCAGGCAGTAAGAATAACACCTGACAAAAGCTTGGCCACCACCAAAGAGCCAGTGAAATAGCAAAGCAATTGAGAGAATGGGAAAAGAATGGAAAGGAAGATGATGACAGCTGTTTATCAAATTGTTCCAAGATGAAATTCCTTTGGAATATGTATCTAACGTATACATGAAAGAAAACAACAAGCTGTCGGGTGAAAAAAATATGAGAGGGAAGCAGTGAACCAGCAAAGCCACATCTAGTGATGCTACACAAACAACAACAAAAAAATCATTCTTATTAGCATTTAAATGTGTAGTGCATCCAAGCTTATGTCCAATGACTTCACATGCTCTTCAGATAAAACCAACTGATTTAAAAACATGCCCGGGACATAGCAGAAAATATTATGTAGCCCATATTGCTGTGCTGTGTAGAAAAAAAAAGTAGAAATCTTCTTGTCCTTGAGAATAGAGAGTTTGTATTTTGTACACTTCCATCCAGCCATAAAGTCAAATCATAAAACACCCATAATGTTTTGCATGAAGATCAAAACATTATACGTTTTGGATGGGTCCTAAACCTCAGGTCCACCTCCTGTCTGCCACCGCTATAACTTATTGGTCTATTTTTTTCCCTCATTTACTTTACTTTACCACTTGGGTGATAATGGCTCTGAAAATGGAGACACCATTAAATTATTCCTAATCAATACACAGTTGAAGTTGATCATAAAATATGGGTCAGGACTAAAAGCCCGGCTATTGGCGACTGGTTCATTAGCTTCAAATGAACCTAAATGGCTTCACACGGACATCACTTTTGTCTTTCAGCTGTTCATTGCTCATTAAATGTCAATAAAACTGCAGAAAATGCCACAATCTGTGTTTATTGCATTAAATAGTACACTTACACATGTACTGTATGTAAATACAAAATTCTTCAGTCAGTTTCTCTATTCTTAATCCTGACAATCAACTGTGCTACCTAACTTCTACAATTCCGTAGACCATCACAGCAATGAAACTGTCGCCAAAGCAATATTTTTGAGGAATATTTTAACTTAGCATCATTTTCAAATGTCCCAGCACTCCCCAACAGAACGTTACAAGTTTGCACTTGCATAATTGTGTTTGACTAAACAAAACAGCACTTTTCTCACTGCATCACACCATGCCAACACATGCAACACCACAGAAGCCAATGGAAGATCAGAGGCGCCTTTTTAAGCAACTGCAACTTCCTCAATTTGGTAAAAAAAAAAAAATTAAAAATAAAGTTTTTGATATTGCAGTACACTAATAATAATAAAGTAAAAAATGGGTGGGGGAGATTTTTTCATTATATTAATAGAAAGTAAGGCAGCAATCACTTGTGGGACTGCTGAAATATTCTGAATGTTTTAACAAAAAAAAGAGAGCAGGTAGGGAGAGAAGCTTCCACACTCAGTGTGGTTTTTGTTTGCAAAGGTAGAGAAAATACACACAGCAGAGAGAAAGAGAGCCTGCAGCGGAGACTTCCTCCCACGCAGACAGGTTCTTGATGAATGTTATGCCAGCTCATCACCACAGTGTGGGCTGCTTGGCCTGACAGAGAGATAATAGCACCCAGTATGGTACAGTGTCACAGGCCATCAGGGAAGTAGTCTAACTCTCACAGAGGTCTGAGGCAGTGACCCTGATTTCTCTGGGCAAACTCCACGGTGGTAAAGAAAACAAAACAACCGCCCGAACTGCACATTCCGGGTAAATGTATCGTAACACTAGAAAATAGTTTCCTGTCCGTGACGGCACACATGAAGTGCACAGTTGTCAAGTTAAATATTCAGGTATGAATTAACATTCTGTTCAAAGCCAACATCTTTACCTGTAAACAGTTTGGTGATAGCCTTGTTCTGTCGTCTGGCAGAGCAGATGAGCAGCAGCCAGGGAGGCAGAAACTCATGATGACTGGCCAGGAGTTCAGCAATGGTCCTGGGGGAGGCGAGGGAAGATCGCTGCTCCGCCTCACCCAGCTGACAGCCTTCGTCGATGGAGTCCACGAGAAGAAAGAGGGACTGCTGAGGAGGCTTTATGCTGAGGAGTGGCAGGAGGACACATCTGAGGAGAAAAGAGAAAAGAAAGTTTGGTGACACTTCTTTTCCTGTAAAGTGCCTGAAAAACACCATGTCTGCTTGAATTAATTTAATGTGTATTTTCCCATTAATAGATAGATAGAACTTTATGAATCCCTCGGGATTTCCCTTCAGGAAATTAAGGAATTATCTTTACATATTTGTAATGATTCACTTACTATTAGAAAATAAAGAAATATGTTTTTGAAATGCTGAGAGTTACAGTAAAAAATTCAAGAAACTCAACAATGACTGGTACAATTTCTTTTAGTTTTAACTCTTCATATTATGAACAATGAGCAACGATTTGCCTGCACATCCAGATCACAAATTCTTGGTGCAAAAAAATCTAAAATAATCAGCAATGCATATGGAAACAGCATTTTGAATTGCCAAAAACTGGTTGAACCTCAAAATAAACCATGAAAAGATTAAAGGTACAGTCACTAGATTATTAAATTATGTTAGATTTTGACATTTTAGGATGAATGTAGATGTGAGTCACAATCAGACTGTAGTCTCTACCAGATAAACATGATCCTTGTTTTAAAATATTCTCATAGGAATTTTACTTAAAAATTCCAAAGGTCTGTTGGAGATGAGGTCAAGACCCAGACTGATACGATAACAAATACTCGAAATGACTGCGCTGCCAAAACCTGAAATATTGCACATGCTTCCTCTTTCTCAACCAAAGCAAAAGAAACGATGCTACAATGATGCTGCAGAACCTAGGTTATGGAAATAATGAAAACAAGATTAGTTCTAAGAATCACATAGGGAGATAATAAAAACTGTTCATTTACTTCCACCATTTTGGTAGTATTAGGTTATGGTCTCTAAATTAATAATAGAAACAAAGTTGTATTTTTTTTTAAATCACCAGAAAAGAATATTTTATTATCTCTTTAATCCTATACCATTCTAAAAGTTTCTCAAATAAATAAGTGTTAGATAATGAATGGATAATGAGTGAATATAATTTTTAAATGTTTTAAAAGGCTGTATTGTTGGTAAATATAATGTTATAAAAACCTCTACTCTGAAGAAGAATAAATGGACAATTTGCGATGTCTGTTTCGATGCAGACATAACAGTCTGTCATAGAATAACAGTGTACATGAAGACAGTCAGTATAGTTTGAATATTTAGGGCTGTACTATAAAGGTCTTTCAGCTCTAATACCAGATCATTTTGTACTTCCTACACAGTTCTAATATACTGTAATATTAGTGATGATGTCAATTTTCTAGTGTACAGTCATAATAATAATGGTTCTATTGTTGTCCTCCCCCGCTTGGCGCAACTTTTACTCCACGATGCATCTGTTCGCACTAGTTTGTCTCATTTGATGCAACAGTGCCACTACAAAGACAACAGTCACTGTGCCAAAGTCACTTTGAGTGACTTTTTTCAGCCATACAAATCTCACTTCATCAGAACAGAGAGAGCGTAGGAGCGGATATGTCTCTCTGTGAGATCTTCACTGCATCATTACGAGGGCCGACTGTAGATGACAGGAGCGAACAATTTTTCAGAGCAGGGGTGGTGAGGTGGTAAAGTAGGCAGTTGAGCATAAGTTCTGAGGGTGAAGGGGGATGGTACTAAGAGCAGCAGATCATTTAGGTCAAAGCAGTATCAGGTTTTGTGAGAATTGTCATGGACTCACTAATACCTTGGTTCTAGCACCAACATTAGGACATGAGCATTATTTTTAAATTGCATTTAAGGATAAAAATACACAACATAATATGACTATGGCTAAGGCACCGACTGACAATATAAGTACTAGCTTTATATGTTGTAGAGTTCAGTAAAGTATCAGTCGGTGCCTGACTTGTTTTTCAACCTAGTTGTCATTTGTAATTCATCTTGTTTTAGATGTTTATAGCTAAATAGCCAGCACTGAGAGCAACCTGAGAAATTAGTTTACTTAAATGCATTCATACTAGAGACTATAAAGCTTGGTTGGGGTGATGCTGCTCTATCCAATCGGCTATCAAAACACAGTAGTCATCAATGGCACTTTTTAAAAAATGTTATTCCCTGTTTGTAGTGGCAGGTCTTTTGATAAACTTTTAACTGGCGCTGACGATTTAAAGAAGTGAGGCGTACGTTGGTGAAAATTTAATTTCCCCAGACTCATTATATTACTTCCAGCTCAATTGGCCGTGGTAAAGGATCTGACAATTTCATATTTTTGACATTTTAATCATGGTCTAGGTTAATTAAATATTTTAAGGGGGTCTGAACAAATCAATTAATAGACGTGAAAATTTAACTCACTGAAGAAAGCTTCTGGGAGATCTGAGGATTATTTTATGCATAGCTGTCATGCAGATAAAAATCAGTCACCTTCCGGCTGATGAGACATTCTCTTTAACTACCACTTTTCTTTAATGGGGCTGACACTGCTTGTAAGCTTTGTCATAAAACAAGAAAATACTGTTTTAATGAGGCCTCCCCTGGATGCTCAACAGCCTGTCACTAACCCCGTGGCTTCAAAAACCATTCTCTTTTTGAGCACCTTCCACTTAGAGCTTACATTTTAACCCCAGCTCATTATCCTTAAACATGGCAGCAGTTGCTGGGGTGAAGATGTTGTGCTTTTAGAGGAAGTTGGTTTACAACTTAAGAATGGCCTAATGACGATGACCTACACAAGGGAAATCAAACAGGTTCTTATAGAGGGGGTTCAATTCGAAAATGTAAACATACTGTAGGGTCAACTAAGACTTCCATTAAATAATAATTGATTGAGATCTGGCGGGACAAACGTAATTATTATTGCATCATTTAATCTAGGAAACATTTCAGTTGTTCTTGTGGATCGTACATCATTTAATACAAACTAAAGTATTACTAAGATTTAAAATATCCCTGCAAATCACTGTCTAGGATTTTATACATTTTGAAATCAAGGTGTTGACTGCATAAGCATAAGCAAAGCAAAAAGCAAATACACCTATGATATAAAATTGTAAAAAAAAAAAAAAACCTGGAAGAGTAAATGGATAAAGCATAATATATTGACCTAGAAACTGACTAAATAAAAAGTCAATAAGTAAAAATGTTAATAGATTTTTATTTTCTAACCTTTCTTACCTAAGAAATAATTGTATTAACAATAGATATTGATCACTAAATCCAGTTCACTGACACGGCAGGTCATTTTCTAGTTCCTGTCTGAGTAATCTGATTGAGACATGTACTAAATAATGACCATAGGGGAATTAACTTATAATGAGAAATATAGAGCATTATATTATATATATATATATATATCAGTAAAAACACCACCAATAAATTGAATGACCTCAGTTTGAAAAGATAATTATTAAAGTTATGATGCATACACCAGTGTTCTAAAACTACAATGATGTATACAAGTAAAGCTGTGCCAAGGGCTGAAGTCTTTATCAAGTGATCTGCTGTGAAAACTCCAATAAGAAGTTATAATCTCATTAGGATGCATTTTGAGATAATTTAACGCAACATTAGCTCTGACCTTATTTGCGGCAGTGCTAGCGGATATAACGATAATGATTATTATCATGAGATAATGATTCCTTCTAGGAAACATTGTAAAATACACATACACGTTTTGACAGATCACGCTGTGATCCAAAAATCAATCATGTAGCTGTAACCGCTACAAGGTTAAATTAATGCACACACAATAAAAAAAAAGCAGTAGAATTTTTGGAAATACACGCACGCTATAATACAAATTGATTAAATACATCTGTGGTGCACAATATGGTTAAATTCTTATAGTGTATGGTCACTACTACACACAATAGATATCTATATATATTTATATATTTTTTTATTTTAATTGCCCCTGATACATCAGCACTCCCCTTGTGTTCAACTGATGGTATCTACCAGTTGACACAAAGGGAGGAGTGAATTCATTCCTAAACGTTGACCAAATATGAGGTCCAAATATATGTGTAATAGTTAAACGAGAAATATTATCATTGCTATGGCTGAACAGCCTAGTATTCATATAGCATCTTTGTCAGTGAGTTCATCAGCTGGTAGTGCCTGTGAAACTCCTCTATATTGTCTTCCTTATCCAATAGACCAAGAACCATCAGCAAAACCCACTGGTCATTTCAGTAGTACACAAAGTCCCCATGGACTGTAGATATTAACCAGTGTAGCTAATTGTATTTTCCAGTCTCCACAATCTTCAACTTCTTGAATCTTGAATTCATGGCATTACCTAAGCTGCTTGGAGCAGCAGTGAGAAACAAAACCATTTTTAAAGCTCTCCAACCTTCATGCACCGTCGAGACGTTGCTCAGCCTTTTGCATACGCAGTCAATCACAGCTTCTGAAGGCCACAGCCCAAAGAGAACCTGCTGTGCCATCTGGGAGCCCTGCCAAAAGGAATGTCCATCCACAGGGGTGACTGGGAGCGAGGGTGGGTGTGAATGGTTGTGACTGAGGCCGCGCTGCCCACAGAGACAATCAAATCCACAGCAAAAGCAAGTGGGCAAAACAAAGACCCTTTGTTCTCGCACAATCCTGCTACTTTCGAGCTGTCAAGGAATCAAGAAGACAAGGGACGCAAACAAAGAAACGCCACGGGATGCAAAGCATGGAGAGAAAATAAGCCCAGGATAAGCTGATTTAGTTTGGAGCCTAAACCTGAGACACAAAATTTAAAGTAAGTGAGCCATACAGATGGTTTAAAGGTTTTTTCCTGCTGTTTGTCTCTTCTATGACTTCAATGTACACCCCAATAAATTTCCATTGGTATTTGAGACAAATATAATTTGGGTGGGTGGGGAGGGAGTGAATGTTATGCACCCACCATCTGTCATGCTGTTTTGGTGACTATGGCAGTAGCAGCTTTCTCCACAATGTGTAACGATAAAGTTTGAGCGTGGCGTTTAGTGAAGACGTCCGAAGTGAGAGGGCAGTGACAAGTGCTGAGCTAGAACTGCACAAATTTCCACACCTTTTTTATATATAAAGACGAGCGGCAAAACCTAATGTGTACTAAATAAGCACTGTCCCATTAATGGAAAAATACCCAATTGGTGAATTCAGCTCCGAATCACTTATACAGGGAAAACAAAGAGTCACACAAACCCATACTGACAACACTTTTGGCTTTTATTACATGTACAAATCAGGGGCCTTTACATTACAGCAGCCTCCATCTTTTCTTTTAGCATCAGGTCAATTTGTAGGAAGCCTGATCAGCATCTTCTGAATGACAGAAAAGCTTAGAGCCTGAGGACTAGACAGCAGCTGAGTCAGACACCAGCTCATCCAAAGTTCCGCTCACATGCAGTTATGTGACTTCTACGTTATGCACAACAGTAACACAATCACCTCCTTCAAAGTAATCACTCTGATGAGCAGAACAGGAGAGGAGGCAGATACTGGTACTATAAATGTGTTTTCTCTTTTTTTAGATCCTGCACATAATGCTTTTGTTATCGCCTCTTAAATCTGTAGATTTTCCCATTTCAGCAGCTCAGTTATGCATGAAATATTTTCATTTTTTCAACTATTTTCCTTAAATGCAAACATTTCAGTTCCAACCCACCAGGAGTATAGTCATAGTTACGTAACTTGTATTTACATTAATTTGGGCTGAAAGCCTCTCATTAGATAAATAAGCCTCTCTGGATGCCAACGGTGCAGCATTGAGTTAGTTACTCTGTGAAAACACAGAAATCTTCATCCTTTTTTTGTTCAAAAACAACATTTTTAATATGTTTGAACAACTTCCTGATTTCTAGAAAGAAATTGTTTTAAAACTCTGACTTCACGTTTCTAACGAAACAGTGAGATTATTGCACATAATATCACATATTGCACACCATCAAATTCACACAGAGAGAAAATTTTACTTTGTTTTGTAGTTGCACAATGTTTGATAACTGGCACTCATGAAGGACTTTTGTAGCAGCTGACACTCCCAAACCTTTTAAAACTTCAAGTCTGTGATGTCAATGGAGGAGTTTTCTGCAATCAGCCATAAGCAGATTACCTCATAATGATCTAACACACATTAGTGAAGAAACTTGAATGGTGTTGCAACTACTTGAACTGCTCAGTTCTGCAGTACCTTCAACATGCAGGACAATGAAATAATTTTATAAGGGCTTAATGGATTTGCATCAGATTTGATATATCAAGCAGACAAACGCCTCCAGCTGTCTGACAGACAATGTCCGGGTCATAAATCCCGTCCCCGGACAGATGTGAGAAGCATGTGTGTTTACAATCCAGGAGATTTACACACACCCACACATAAACATACTTAAAAAAGGCCATTCATTTCAAACAGGCTGCATAACAGCTCTTAATAATTGGCCTTTTATAATGACCCTAAAATTGCAAAACTTGAACTGCTATGTGCTGATCTTCTGAGAGCGAGAAAGTCCTGTGATGATTTTAATTACAGTCATGATACTGGTCACACACAGCCATTGTTATTTTTATGACAGTGGGAGTAGTCTTGGTTTTTAGTCAGATAATATACCATGCTATGTAGCATTTACAGTAAATGTCAGGCAATATTTTGGTGACAATGCCAGGTTGCCACTGAGATGCACTGAGCATGGCATCGTCCTCAAGCACTGCTCCCCGGGCGCCGACCATGGCTGCCCACTGTTCACTTGGTGATGGGTTAAATGCAGAGGTTAAATTTCATTGTGCATGGTGTGCTGTGCTGTGCTATGTCACAAATGATAAATAAAGTCAAGTTTAAGTTTTAAGTTTTAAGTTTAAGCCATTGTTATTTTTATGACAGTGGGAGTAGTCTTGGTTTTTAGTCAGATAATATACCATGCTATGTAGCATTTACAGTAAATGTCAGGCAATATTTTGGTGACAAAAATCACCATGAAAAAAATAGAATTTGACTGAAACTTCACAAACTACTTAAATAATTCATCATTGACTGCCTAATCCTTGTCAGGTCTCCGGGGGAACTCCCAGCAGGACAGTTTGCCAGTCCATCACAGAGACATGTACAGAGACAAACAGCCATTCACAGTCACAGCCATATCTATGTTTACTTTAGAGTGTCCAATTAATCCCTAATCTCTACTGTACATGTTTGAACTGTGGGAGCAGCAACAGACAACTAGGACAGCATGCAAACTCCATACAGAAAGAATGGGCATCAAACCAGCAAGCTTATGGTGTTCTTGTTGTAACATAAAATTCTGTAATGTCAGTTTTTGCATTTGATCCATGAAAGATTCATAAGTATGCAGCTAAAGGACACAGACTCTGTTGTCGTTAAGAGGGAAAATAAGAAATTTGACTTAATATTTACAGGTTCCATTGCAGCCCATCCAAGAAAAACAATCCATTGCTTGAACAACTTCAAATTGAACAGAATAAACAATATTCTGATTAAAGCATGGGAATCAACGGCCAACATCACGCTTTTGACATCATCATTAACATTTATGATTTGTAAAAGTATTAACAGATGAATCGCCTTTTCTTGCCAGCACACATGCCTCCGACAACTATGCCAAATCCCCAAAGCTCTTACCAACACAAATGAGGTGTGCATTCCTGGCCAGGCTTCTAGTGCTGTCAAAGGAATCTGAAATTTCATCCTCTTCAACCCCCTCCCTCTTCTCTCCGCTCCATCTCCAGGCAGGGATGTCCTCTAAAAAGTCTACACTCCCCCTATGTTATAGGGTACACAGTGTGTGCTAGTCAGACTAGTCAGACCAAAAAAAGGACACTTTCCTCAGGTTTTCAACAAGCACAAGCGCTTCGACCCTGAAGTCCAAAACTTTGTTTTGAGACTATGTGTTGCAGCTATAACTCTTGTGGAGCAGGGAAAAATAACTAGTGCCAAGCACTGAGCCCTAACTATTAATATGCACGTTAAACAGTTTATATATATTATGCATACTGTACATACAGCCAGTAAGTCATATTGAAAGTGTGAAATCAAATTAGCTTTCGTCATGTTGACTTAATTCTGTAAACTTAATTAATAAGTTTATTCATTACCAAATTCAAATCACTAAAATTGCCCTAGTAAGAACATAGCAGTTCTTTATGTTTACATTCACCAATCACAGTGAATGCTTGATTAATCATTTGTGACATTCAATTCATCAAGGGTAGTACATTTTTGCACTTACAGCATTTTATTGAAAATGGAAATATTAGATGGTATGTCACTAGGGTAATTTCATTAATTTTATATTTCATTCATAAGCTATTCATCCAGCAGGTTGGCAAAATTAATAATTCCTCTATGTTTTTCCTGCGCAGGCAAATAGGTATTTTTACTTTGCATGCAACACCATGGTGTGATACTGTACATTACAGGTAAATCTAGATCTTCAAAACCTAAAATAAGACATTTTAAGAAGCCTTATTGTTGTGTTTGTCCAAACAGGAGGACTCAAACTTGCTTGCTAACAGCATATTTGTTGAAATGTCTTATTTTGCTGTTGAAGAAAGAGGAGCTCTTATGGTCAGAGTGTTTTTTTAGGAAGCATGGTTTAATATGATGGGTGTTTAATTCAAACCTCATGTGAATATTAAAACTCTGGAACCAGACAAATCTAATGGTCACCACATTTAAATTAATAGGACCACAAACAGGTGATCAAGAAAATGTTGTTTATATACACTGATTAAATTAAATACAGTCTGTATTGTTCTACAGCTGAATGAAGCAGATTTTTACTCTATGAGCTGACAAAAAACTGTTTTTCTATTAGGTTCTTTCGTGAGACACATCAATGTGAATGAGTTATATCTGCCCACAGAGGCATGTAGGCACCTCTGCACACACATAAAAAAAAAAAAAACCTCATAAAGGCACACGCGCACACACACACCGTCCACCAGTGGTGTGTGGAGACAGAGCCTGACCTCAGATTGCTGAGTCATCAGTGCTGCAGCCGCACCAGTGCCGCCACTTCTCCTCATTTGCTCCACTGGAGTTGATGCGTCACACTGAGAGACTTTTTTTTTCTGTTTAAAAAATGTGGCCCTAATCTGCAGCAAGTTTTTCGCAGCCGTGCACCACATAAAAGACAAGGGGGCCGGCTCTCATTTAGCAACTCTTAGCCCCCGTTGAGAAGAACGTGCATCAAAGGTGCATTAGTCCAAAGTTGACATAGAGAAGAACAAAAGGGAAAGCTCTTTAACCAACTCATGAAAAAATGCTGAGGTTGGTTTAACCTCAGACATAAATGTGGCTCAACATAAGCGACAGACACAGTAGTGCAATTACTGTTTTCCACTGGTGTCCCGTTATTTGTGGCTTTCTCAGACTGAGGTCATGACTGTGACCTCATCAGAACTTCTTCTGGTCTTTTTATCAGCAGAGTAAATTACCTAAAGTCAAAGAAGTTTATTAAAAGTACAATAAACGTCTGCCATGCTAAAAACATTATTTGTGTTTCAGGAAGTTATAAGACAAAATCTAATCCCACTACTGCTTTGATATTCCCTTTTATCTGAATGATCAACAGCTGTTCACAAGAAAGACACAGGTGAAGGTTCACGTTGCAGTGTTTGATGTTGCTGCCAGGAAATCTGTGTTTTTAAACGTCAGGTAAAAGTTTCAGTGAGTTCACTTTTTTTTTTAAATCAAAGTCATTTATCATATCTGAAGTCTGTGACCTTTACAAAGAGAAAGAGAGAGAAACTGGTCCGGCTGGAACTTTACTCAGCACTGTGAAGCCCCACAGCAGATCGCACCTCCACTGAAAGGTTTACAAGGCTTTGTCTCGTCAGCAGAAAAGACAAAAAACCCCTGCTACCTTTACTCTGACACACATGACTGGGCTTAAACGACGTATTTAAAGCTAGCATTTTTGTACAAAAAAGGAGAGTATAACTTTAAACGCACGCACACATTCTTTGATGAGGCTAATAGGACAGAGGAATGTGCTTTGTCTGGGAATTATGTCCTTGATAATGCTTCTGAATCTAAGTGAGCAATTTCCGATAGCAGTGATGGCATTGGGTTTGACCCAGCTACAGAGTCCATGTCCTCCATTGTTTGAATATTTGTCTGTGTTTCAAAACAACACAGACACACAGCGGAAGAAAGTTAGACTGAAAGATGAAACTGGCTTTTATCTGGAGAACTGTTCGTGACCTTCGCTGACAGGTGTCTCCTTCCAATGCATCAAATTACTTTTAGATATACAGGAAACTGAATTTCTGTCCGGTGAGGTTCAATGATAAATAGCTGATGAGACATTCAATAGCGTGAACCTGGAAAAAGTTGTGATGATGATATGTATAACAATAAGGATGGGAGGCAGCAGACCCGTACAAAGTGTGTCCACGGCTACTTAAGACCTACACTGCTGAACTCGGCAGCCCGTCCAACGGATCTATAACCTGAGTCTTCGAGTAGGGAGAGTACCAACCATCTGGAAGACATTGTACATGTTGCAGTTCACAACAAGAGTCCGACCAGTGGCACTCACATAACATCTGATGAAGACTATGGAGCGGCCTAAGGTGCAACATGCCCAGGACAAAATACAGTTTGCCTACAGAGAGGAAGTGGGTGTAGAGGATGCCATCCTCTACCTCCTGCACCAAGCCCACTGACATCTGAACAGGGGGAGTGGTGCTGTGAGAATTCTCCTCCTGAATTCTTTTAGGGACTTTAACACCATCCAGCCATTTGCACTTCAGCATAAATTGACACAAATGAAAGTGGGCCCCTGTTTTGTTGCCTGCTACCTCACAGACAGACCGCAGTACATTAGACTGAATGACATCACGTCTGACACTGTTCCGCAACGTCAAAGAACGGTGCTGTCTGCTCTCCTCTTCACCCTTTAAACCTCTCACTTATGTTACAACTCTGAGCTGTTATAAAAATTAAAATAAGTTATAATAAAAATACAATTACATTATGCATTAAGCATAGGATAATTAAAATAAAATACAGAAATCTGATAGTTCTACTATGCCTAAAAAGTTGGGATTTTTATGGACAATTGAGTTTCCTGGTGGTGACATTTTTTTGAAAAGATGTTAGATTCTAATGACAAAGATGAAAAAGACTGCAGGTAGAGAACATCTTAAACTACCAATGTTGCTAAAGAAGAGCAGTGGTAGTGCTACCAATTGCTATGCAGAAGATGTTGGAGTTGCATTAGGATTGGTATTTGGTGTAAAATCTGTGTAAAATATCTAAGCCATCTCCTGCTAAAAAGCAGGCCATATATGTTCTCAACATCATCTATGTTAATGAGCGATAAGTAATCATTAAAGATAAAGATACCAAATACAGAAAAAGTAAGGAACTGTGACATGCGCTGTAAATAAATCGTTCATTGTAGTGGAAACAATTTTGGTAGTACAGGCATCTTTTCATCAAGACACCACAGACTGTGTTTAAGACATGCCTATCTGGAAGGACACCTTGGGCAAGGCCAAACTAGCTGGAGGGATTGGTTAGGATGGCTTAGGAATTCCCCAAGAGGGATTAGTGAAAATGTTTTGGGAGGTGAGTGTCTGGTAACTACTTACTCTGGTAAAAAAAATTCACTGCCAGATAATATACATATTTTTAGATTTCAATACATTTTTTAAATAAAGTTTTTTTAAACATCTGTGTGGATTTAATAAAAACACCAAGATCTGACTTAGTGGCTAACATTTAGAAAAAATGCTGCGCAAATGTCAGCCTGGTGCAAATCTCTGCTGCCCTGACTTCTATAAACCTTAAAAGTTCAAGTAAAAGTTAATTAAACTGCAAGCATAAAACTGTCATTTTTATTCCTCATTATTCTTTATTCTTTTCATTCTTCAAGTTTTCTTTAGAGAATGTGGTGAACCCTAGAACTCTAAAGTTGTGGATTCTCCCACAGAATTGAGTCCATGTGTTACTAAAATATACTATTGACATCACTGTTTTCATACACGGCAAAAAACAAAACAAAAACTCATTAAGGACGATTAAGACAGGTGATTGAATGTTATAAAATCTCAAGAATACCTTGTAAATCCCTTCGGTCCAATCGGATGTACAGATGGGAATGGTAAAAGTTGCAAAGAGTGGTGTAAACTCATGTCTGAACCAGTTGAATGTATTAACACACACTAGTGATTACAAAAAACAAACAAAGCTGTTTGTCTTTGACTAGGTTGAAGAATTTAGCAGGGCTTCATGCATTCAGTCACCAGCTAACATTTCCAATCACAGCTGTTGCAGGTCGGGAAACTTGTTTCACTGTACGGTGCAGGCTCCAATGTGTAACATCAATATGAAGTATTCATCTCAGAATGGGGGAAAAAACAAAACTTTGCTTTGTTCCATCCCTGGATTTTGTTTTTAAAAGTAGCTGCCAGATGCAGACGACAAGCCTGGCATCTTGAAACCTGATATCATCTAGAACAGCAGGGGAGCCCTTAAGATTATTTGTGTACAATACTGCCTGGGACGCTTTTACACCTGAGATGGCGATAAGGCATTTGCAGAGGTGCTTTTTGTGCCTGACAAACAAAAAAAGAGCGTGGTGATAAGCTCAGCAACAGCAAGCTTTGTTGCCTGCAAAGGTAAGAGTCTGAGGACTGAGAGTTGAAGCAAATATGACAGTCTGTGCAAGAAACCCCTTGAATTTCCAGTGTGGCAGAGCTGAAGTCAGAAGTCTCTGCTGGGCATGCTCTCCCCCGCGATAAACCTGCCTTTTATCTGCCAGGGTCAAACTGAGGTACAAGCTCTATGATTACCAGCAGATGACAAGACGAGAGTGCACTTCCTTGGGAACAGATGCGGTGTGAGCTGTTGACTCTGGTGAGCATTTAAAAAATGATTTACCTTCCTGAACGTTTGACCTACATCTCTTTCTCCACCAGTGTGCGATGTTGAGATGGTGCAATAAGCGTCACCAGATGGCCAGATGAGAAACGTGAGTGTGTGTTTGTGTGCGAGTGCGTGTTCAGTGTTGCATTCCAGCCTTGTGTTGCACAGCCGGCTGGGCCTCTGCTGTAAAGGTGGGCCCTGCAAAGCAACCCACATACACACAGGCTCACGTGGAGCTCCTTTTTAAAGCCCGTCTCTACAATAACAGCCACACATGATCATGTTACATGCCCGGGCAAAGGCAGAGGAAGTCGGCAAGTTTAACTGTACTTCATTTTCACATCATCTTGGTGCAGTGCTGGTCACTCAGGTCAGCCAGTAAGCCAGTCAACCAGTGAGTCAGTCACACTTCGAAGCTCCTTACTTATGAGTCTATGGCCACCTGAGCTCGACTGCAACTTAAAAATATCTGACCTTCAATGGATCAGAAGGCAAGCTGGGAACGGTCCCACCCAGCATGCCACACCGGGGGGGAAAACCAACAAAACCATGACATCAAATAAGTGGAGGGCTGCTGAGGCGGAGCTACGTGCTGAGTGTGAGCAGCAGTAAAAACAATAAAGAACAGGGAGGGAGGAAGGGTCAGGAGGTGGAGAGGCAAGAAATGGGGGAGGGGCCGGCTTTGCATTTTACATTTCCAGCCAAACCAAAAATCCGACCAAACCTTGGATCGTAACAGCAAGGCCACACAAAGAAAAAAATTCATACGTAGTGATTGATAGACAGGCTGTTGTAGTGTGTAAAATTTAGCAGTTTTCACTAAAATAAATACATAAAAATTCATTAATTTAATTATGTCAATAAGTCATTTTTTTAATAATATTACAGAATGTAGGTGAAAGGTCACAAAAAATTCTAGCAGTAACTGAAGACATTGACGTAGTGATGATGCAAATCTGAGAAACAACCTGCAGATGGTGACACTGTGGCTTGATAACAGATGATTGTCTCATCATTTTCCTGTCATTGTCTAACGACCAGCAATAAATGCATGCACTTCTACAGTATGTGCAAGTGTGATAAACACAGGGGGTGTAATTGTCGCAGAGAGAAGGACAAAGGTGTGTTTGCGTGCATTCTCACCTCTTGAACGCCTCTGTTGGGTTCCTCTCACACTCTCCGGGCTGCAAAGTGCTCTGCACAGCCGGGTCCCTTAACTTCTCCTCATATCCCGGCACCAACTCGCTGCGGCAGATCTGACCCACCAGGCTCCTGATAAACCCACTGACACACAACGTATCAGAGTCGTCTGCACGGCAGAAGTGGAATGCCAAGCTTTGCTGGTTCAGACCCCGGTGAGTTCCTTGTGCAGATGTGGGCCATAACAACTCTGTGCACAGAGCAGTTTTCCCACTTCCTGGCCCTCCCACCAGCAACACCCCCCAGGAGCTGCTTGACTTAGTGGATCCTGCTGTGAGGCTACCGGGAGTGGACGCACCCCCGCTGGGTGCCAGCGGCTGCTGCTTGCTGTGAGTGCCGGTCGCTCCGCTCAGGTTGTTTGTTTTCTCCTGGAGGCAATGCTGGATCTTATGGAAGACCCACTCCCGGCAGTAAAAACGCTTCCCCTGCAGCAAACTGGTTTGGGCCATTTTGATCTTGCACTGTGCTTCCGCCTATTCCTCCACTTCATAGGGGTCCTTGCCTTACTTCCTCCCCTCACATTTTCACCTCACAACCAAGAGCTTGCTTCAAATTCCAAAATCCATTTTGCTTAGGTTAAAGCAGGGTGCACTTCACAGTTTTTTTTTATGTAGGACCAAAGGACTGGAGTGAATGAGGAGGCAAAAGAACCAGCACAGCCGTGGATGGCTGCAGAAGCAGTGCTTCAGAATATCTAGGTCAAAATTTGAAAAAATAAATAAAGGAGAATCAAAATTGATTCTCAAGACCTAGATTTTCCACCAACTTTTTCCAAAGCTTTCCCACTGGCTGAACTGAGTGCTCCTTGTTATTATGAGCATGCTGTTTTAGCATGGCGCAGGGCATGGCAGGGCACCCAGCTCTGGAGTGCATTTACTGGCAAACTGCAGCCGCCACCACTTGATACAATTAGCCATGGGAGTTGATGGTATAGTCCCGCAGATGCATTTCAGATGTTACGGGGATGACCAAAGCATGTTTCCATTACATTAGCATGAAGAGCGGCTGCCAGTGCAGAGTCATTTTCTCCAATAACACATGAACGACTGGCTCTGACCCTGGAAAACACAAGATAGATGGCAAAAGGTTAAACCCGGATAAAACATAGTGTGGCTAAACATAAGTGTGGATAATAGAAGAAAAGGCAAACAAATACAGGAGTCCTGCAGGTTGACGCGAGTCACTGTACCACATGTTATATTTTTTTAAACAGCAAGGAGTTCAAATCTGATCGGTGGACAAGTGCTTTTTTATGTGTTAATCCTCCACAAACCCACATCACAGTGTGTCTCCCTGCAACTACATTCTTGGCAGGGGTTCGTCCAGTTTCTCTGGTCTTTCCACTGACCCTCCCTCCCTCCTTCCTATGTGGCTTTAAATCCCAAACAGTGCACAACCGTCCTGAACTACAGTGGTACTAAATTCTGCAGGACCCTCCTTCCTACACTCATACAGGGGTACTAACGCAGTGGCAGAGAAGGATAACCCCTCCTAAAAATGGGTTTTACAGCATGTGCAAAAGTTAAGGTTTAATGCACGAGTGCATGTTTTAGTTCCTCACCAGAAAGAAACCGATTCTTTGGATTGCACTGGATAAAATACAAATAAAACACACATATATATATACTTTCTCACACACACCCCAAAGACACACACACACACACACACAGTCTTGCTTTGTATCACCGCCAAAGAACGAGGGAAATCACACAGGCTGCCATATAACCTCCAACACACGCACACATAAATGTTTGCAGAAACAATATTTTTATATGCATGCAAACCCAGATAACAGCCAGTTGACAAACTGCATCGACTCAATGAGGGCCAACGACAACCACTTCGTCCCAGTGGACTCTGAAGGCAGCACAGGTCTTTTGTATGAACACACAAACCTCACCCATTTCGGGTGGGATACGATTTGCACCTATGTAACATAGGGGGCTTTAAAGCCGCACACAACAGAACACCGGCCACAACAGTTGCTTGTTTAGAAAGACAAGAAAAAGGACGATAAACGCAGTTCGGTTTCCACAATGTAACAAAACTGTTGCCTAAAACTTCAACAGCAAAGTCGACTGTTGCACTGTTTTGACTCCCTGCACAGTTTTTCAAATGTCTCGCAGCCACAAACGGATTTTCCTCTCACCTCCTCCTTTTTGCCGATTCCTTCTGTCGTTTTTAGGACGGGGATTGGTCGATGTGGATGTGTCTGTTCCTCGGAGCTCAATCTCTTCCTTTTAGTCCATATGTTAAATGTCTTCCGGTAACTGTATTCTTCGGTGCAATTTCAAAGTCCAAACGGTTGAATTTGTGCCGCTTTCGCGTCTTTCTTTTTCAGTCGCTGTATCTGCCTTTTCGGTCGCTGCGCTTCGGCTCCTCCTGCTGCCCAACACAGCTCCTCTGTGAGCCGACTGACTCCCTTTCCTCCGCCTCCAAACACTCTGCATTCTCACCACTGCATGCAGAGAGAGAGCTCATACACGAGGGCCGGAGGGGGGCTGCAAGATCTCCTGGGAATTGGAGTTTCAGCCATTTGTCGCCATTGTTAAAAAACAAATAAGTAAAATGTCAACATTGTGAAGGCGATGTTACAAAACAGAGCTACTACCTATACAGTATGAGCTAAAATAAAAAGTGACCTTGCATTTAAGAAAACTGTGCAGTCTGGTCAAAAAACACAAAAACAACAAACAAAAAAAACAAAATACACTCTGCTGTGCAGGACAAACTAGTTTATCTTAAAACAACTATACATTTAAACAGTAGCCTGTTAGATTTATATACGTTTTCTGAAAAGCTGCCAAAAGGCTGCAGTGCTTTTAAAGAAAAATCAAATCACAAAATTAAATTAAATTTTTTTTTTATCGATTTAGTATTTTAAGCCTTTACCTCAGGTCTGTAATGTGAGTCACTGTGTCTGATCTACTGAAACCCACTTCCTGTTGAGATTGCTATTAATACATTACTTTATTTTTGAGGGAGAAAAGGTTGGGTCTGTAGAAATACAGCACTTGTAATATTGGCAGTAATATTATTTTACTTCATGGGATTATTGACGTTAGCACCCGTATGTCTGTTACCATCCCCTGCTTTATTCTTGCCAACATTTTATAGACCTGGAACTTCAACTTTGTGTGAATACAATGGGGTAGATATAAGATGCTTTGTGTTTACTTTTTCACATCCTATTCTTTTCAACAAATCAGGGCTCGTGCACAACTGCAACAAAACAGCAGGTGTGTTGGCAGCAGATATTCATTTCTCCCATACCAGTCACTTTAAAATGAAATGCTGCAGAAGTTTGATGATTTTCAAAGCAATCCTTCTGTCTGTGCAGCCTCCTGCATGGATGCACAAGAGGCAGTCAGGTAGACGGTCTAGCAGGAGAGGAGTTTGTTGATCCTACAACACATGTATCACTCTCTGAGGAATTACTTCTGCTCCGAGTTGTCGCCGTGCTGCTTTCTGACAGTTGACACTATGTTAGCAGCTGATAGTGTCTGTGCTCACATGAAGATAATTTAGTGTTGTCAACAGTGCCATAGAGCAGACACCTATACCGAGGGAATGGTTCACATACACCAGAGATGTGTCGATGATTTATTGCTCTGAACAGACTTTGCCAAAATAAGTAATGAAGCACATGAAGCTAATACAATCTTTAAATCTGTCCAGCTTTGTAGGTGGGTTTTGTTCAACTACATAACCTGATAATTTGTTTTCAGCCATAGTTACAATGAAGTCCTTTCTTTTTTTTTATTCCATTACAACTGTCCATAGAGAACGCAGGTGTCCGCAAATTCACTGTAACCCTGGAAGTTTTCCTGGAACTCAAATTTGGCCAAAGTTGTCAAGTTTCTGGAAAATCTTAGAATGTCAGAAATGTTTCTGCTTTCCCAGGCATCTCCTGGTGCATTTTTCAGGCAGAAGAATGACTTTTGGCTGCTCCCGTTAGCAGAGGTCTCCACAGTGGAGGATCGGCATATGTGACTTGGCAAAAGTTATGTGTTCTTAGTGTCTTGTCTTATAAATGCACTAACTACGGTCCTTGTAAAAAGATCAGAATCCAATTTTCCAAACTATGGTCAGAGTTTTTGTCCAAATGTTTTGAGCAACTTGATTTAAATGTGCATCAATTAAAAACTACTTAAAATACAACTTTTGTAGTTTATAAAAATAAGTTTAAAACAGAAAAGGTGAGTCATCCTATTCCTAAAAAGAAACTTTATCTTATTTCTACACATCCTGCTGTCAATCTAGCAATGGAAGTAATAAAAGTCACTGTAAAATATCACAGCTGGGACTCTGAGCTCTCTTTTATTTCCTAGCGGATGCCGTTGCCTACTTGTCTCCCTGCAGAGTGGGAGTGTGGAGGTGCCCCCGGTGGATGAAGCGAGGAGATAAACAAATCCATATATTGAGCCACTCTCCTAAATAATCACAAACCCACAGGCTGACCTTACATGATGCTCGATGACGAGCGAATGCCCACCACATACAGAGAGATTTATTAGAGTACGATGAACTTTCCAGGTCTCTGGTTCACTTTTTACTCCAGGTAATTGGGGCGCTGTATCGACTAGAATCAACAACCGCAAATGACAATGTTTGGCTATAATACACTACAAATTGGAAGTTATTTAATTATACGATTACATTATTGATTTTCTGTCCGGATTGATATTCTAAATCAGAACGAGTTGACTCCTGTTTTAAGCAAAGAGCAGTTTCCACACCAGTTAAATGGGTGTTTATGCATAAAGCAATATTTCTTATGCAGACTTTTTTTCCCCGTCTCAAAAGGGTTATTGACCTCGTGTTTCTTTTGCTACACAAAATAAATTGATGCTCATTAAAGCTTCAGTCTTCCTAGAACACTGTGGGAGGTTTGAAGTATTTTCTAGTCAGGGCTGTCCTTCAGGATTCGCTGAGGAATTCACTATCTACTCACACCACAGAGATACGATAAAATCAATAACAATAAATATCACCAACATCAGGCATAATAATGAGTTTGTGCCTGATGTAAAGTTTTCACACTAACTTTGAATTGATCCTGGGAAATCTAAGTCAAACCCAGAGTTGAATTTATACAAGAAAAATAAAATCTCCGGAGAGTTTCACACAGTAATTTCCAGATCAAATATTTAGGGAAGTGAAAACTATGATAAATTTAGAGACGAAAGTATGAGTAGAGACCTAGATTCTATCTATATGTGGCCTATATGCTAACTGAATTTTTCACAACAAAATACAATTATCCACGTTTCCCACTGACTTCACTGTATAGACAACAGCTGTGGCAAATCCCGTCATTTATATGACTAGGGATTGGGTTCCTGACCCTCTAGTTAAAGGAAGACCAGTTTTATCTACACAAGCTCAGTCACCTCTTTCTATAAAGTTTTTATGAATAGGATTTAAATTATTTTATTACAGAGATACACACACAAACGTATTATGTTGCCAATTCTAAGACAGCGCTGCTCAGCATTTCCTGAAAATCCTCCAAACTGCCTGCCATTCAAGTATTAACAGAAGCCAAGTTAAAGGCTCAGTGTCTCCTCAGATAAATGCACACTGCTGATTTTTTCCACTTTTTCCACATTGGGTCTGATGTGTCTGCTACATTCTCTCCCTGCCACATTCGCCAATCCCAAAAATTCACACACAAAAAAGAGCAGTTCCTTTGTCTTTCTGCTGACGAACACCACAACCAGTCCGATCATAATCCCCTACAGACCCGCGTGAGTTGCCATAATTATTCGCTTTTTTTTGCCCAGTATTCATAAATTCTCTCCACCTTGTCACTTTGAGTCTGATGACGCACTTCTGGGCAAAGAAGAGTGGCTTTGCTTCTTCCCCCATTTCCCTTTTAATTAAAGTTATAAATTATGCCTGAGCTTTTGTCACTCCAGCAAATAAAACGTTCAAAGTCCATGAATCCAGTCAATAACAAACCAGGCACAAGAGAGGATTTAAATAAGTGTATGTATGTGAAGGTGCATATATAAATTCATATGACACATGTGTTTGTCTAGCAAGGAAACCTAGCAAGGGGCTTCTTTAAAATTCAGCAAACGCTTCAGGAGAACGTCCGCACACATCTGCACGGTGTCATTTTTACAGGAACAACTTCTACACAAAGACGTCGGGGGGGAAAAAATCGATATTCTACTGGCTAGAATGATAATGCTGGATAAGTAATGAACAATGAGGATGCTGACTGTGATCACTCATGCAACAGCACTTCACTCAGCGTTTGAATAAACGCTGAGTAAAATATAATTGGCAATCAAGGCACCCGAAGCTACCGGCCTGTAAGGGCTAATTTACAATCACAGGATGGGGCAAGATGTGTGTGTGTGTGTGTGTGTGTGCGTATGAGGATATATGTCTTTGAGTCACAAAGTGCAGAAATGATTCTGGTACATTATCATGTTCTGTTACTGTGTGATGATAAGCTGAAACAAAACTGATTAAAACTAGCGTGAGAGAGGACACAGAACTGATTGGAGGAACTTAAAAAATAACATTTGGTAAAACAATTTGTGGTGTGTCTCACATTCATTCAGTGTGCTCCTGGTAACATCTTGTTGTCCAAATAAGTATTTTTATCAAATAAACTGTGAAACCAATCTTCTAAAATGGAATGCTGGTTATAAGATACTTGCCTGATGTGCCTAATCACATTCACTTTTGGGGTACCCAAAGAACGACGAGAAGTCGATTAAGGATAAATAATAAATCCTAATATCATTAGTACACTAATTAGAACCAGCAATTTTCAAATTGTCCATGTGTTAATAATTGAATTGATTGTATTGTATTATTAAATTTTGACAGCTGTATTGGAAGTTATTTCATTCAAGTAATACTTATTATATGAGAGTTTCTAAACTGTATAATGTAAATGTAACCACAAGAATATGTCATATTTACTTTTTAAGCTAGCTTTGATGTCTTCTGGCTAACTTACTGTCCAGATTCTGGCTACAGAAAAATAAATAATTATTTTTTTTCTGTAAATGCTTTAAAGTTTAATTCATGGTAATTGATAAACATGGAAAAGCAAGATGGCTGGCACTATTTGTTTTTTTGTTTGTTTTTGTTTTTTAAATATCTAAACACGTACAGTAACAAACCATTAGATAGAATTTTTATTTTCTGACATTATGGCCTTAATAAAATTAGATTTATTGCACATATTAATTGGCATTAGCTTAAATAATATAAACAAAACTAAGAAAACAATTAATTAAACTGCATTAAATCCATACTAACAAGTTACAATAATATATTTATTTCCTTGTGGTTTTAATTAGTAAAAGTGCAACTTAAAGCAGAGTTAAATTCTATTGCTCTAATGCCCTGTCATTCTGTTTGTGGATTCCTCTGATCAATTTCTTCACTTAATGGCTATATCACAGCACAAATCGTTCCCAGTTTGCTTTGTCGCTCACGTCAGTTTTCAGGAAGCATTGCTGCTCTGCGACGGCTGCACAGCCCACAGGCCCTGCGGAGTAAATAGAGATTTAAATTTTTTTTCCCACCCGTCACATCCAACATGTCTTCCCTGCTCTGTATCCTCAGGCCTGTACACAAACAGTTGACGGGCTGACTGTATGATGCAGATGAGTGACCCCTTGGAAAATGAGGAAGCGCAGTTGGCAGATTCAAGGCACTCTTCAAGGCTGCCCAGTGTCTGAAAGCTTAAAATGATGTTGTGTATCACTGCACAGCTCTTTTCAGATCAGAGCCATCTGTGATGAAGGTGTCAGCAGTTTGGGGTATTTATTCCAGGGGGAGAAAACATAGGACGTCTGCTAAATAGATGGGGACAAATTACGGTGTCATGTTTCCTGAAGGACAGTTTGAATCTTTTCCAATTAGCTCTCACACCACTGAGCAAATGACAAATTATGCTGAGGGAACATACGTCTCGCATTCATCAATCTTAAGATGAGGTCTTCAATTTTTTAATTATTTTAAATGACATTTGCTGTGATTTCTCACTCCGAGTCGGATGCAGCATATGTTGGATTTTGTTGTGAATGTCAACTATTTTCTATAAAGTAAGAAAAAAAGAACTAATTTGAAGCCCAGCCAGTTCAGCAAGATGACACTCACTAGTTTATTTATTCACTAATTTTGACAAAATACATCTCTGGTGACTGATGTGTCCGTTACACTGATTTATACCTGTTTGTTTGTGGTTACATGATTCCATCAAAAAGCCCCTTCTTCACTGAGCCTGGTAAAATTATTGATTTGTTGTGAGTCCAGGGTCAAAACTGAACGTTACCTGAAGCGTGAAGGTTTTGCAGTGGCATTTTGGATGAATTCACTTTTTCTTGTTCACTTTAGTTTGACATTCTATAAAGAAGCTCCAAGCAGTTTTGTCCACACTATATAAGCTGAATCCACTTCTGGAGTAGAAAAAGTAGAAAATACATGCATTGAACCTTTGATAAATCTGTGATTCCTCTCTCTGTACTCTGTAGTTCTCAACTCCTAGACATATGTTTTAGCAGAATGTGACTTCAAAGTTGTTGGTTTTTTTTTATAAAACTTCAGGTTTTTAGTTTAATTTTTTTTTCTCCAGTTTTAAAAGAGAAATGTGGCCCCATGGCTGTAGTGTTCTTTAAAAACGATTATTGTTTGTCCCAGCAACACGTCAATGTTTTTAATGGCTGACTTGTTAGCAAGCCACAGCTGAATGACATTCAGAGTCCTACATTCCTTCCGTTTTAGCTGTTTTGGTCGGCATCTACTCCAAAAAGACCTTTTTTTTTGTCTTTCTTTTAAATCATTTTACTGACATTGGCTTCTATTTGGGACTGCAGTCTTCGATGATACTGAAGAGAGATGGATAAATACAACACAAGAGAAAAAGAGGTTTTTTATCTAAATCTTGTTTGGTGTTTCATGAAATTCTTAGTCAATGTTGCTAATAGTGTAGCTTTGGTGAAGTATGCTGCACAGAACTAATCTGGATTCAAAGACAGATTGGAGAATTGAAAAAATTAAGGTTTTTTTATTGCTACAGAAACAGGATATAGCTGTTGATATCTTTGCAGCTGACAGACTGGGCTGTCAGCTGCTGGGCTGGACAGACTCAGCATCTGGCATCTTTGGGTGATAATATGACTAATTGGTTTCATGAGAGCCAGAGGTCAAACTGGGCAGCACTGGGTCGACCTGGAATGATGAATAGGCAAGACAAAGTAAATTTCTGCCTTTAAAAAGTGCATTTTTCGTCACATTTCCACACTTTAATTTCATACCAGAAGTGACTTTTCCTTCAACATTTGACTGGAGATCATTCAAGCACAATGGTTTCATCAGGTTTACACTGTCAACACAGGTCGTGAACTTGTGTCCCTTTGTCTAGGAAGTGGTATTTGCTCCTTTACTCTGGGCTTGTCCAGCCCAGCAGACTGGAACTAACAACAGCTTTCTGAAATATTTATGTCTCTGGTGAGAGGGAGAGAGGGAGTGAGAGAGAGAGAGTGTGTGTGTGTAGGCACAACATGACACCCGCTGCATTAAAACAAAGGTTCTTCCCTGGGTGTGTGTGTGTGTGTGTGTGTAAGGCTCTTTTCTTTTCTGTCAATAAGGTTGTTGTTTCTCTGCAGATGTCATTTACAGATCATTGTCAATGTTCAATAAAAATCAGTTTCTGATGCTTTATTAAGACAAATATGATTTTTTAAAAATATTTCCTAAACAACCATTTTAAATATTTCAAAGTATGTATATTGAAAAACTAATCATGTACCATCATTTTTCTTATATTCTTTTCCATTCTGTGGAAAATCTTAAAAAAAACCCAGTTTCCGACTAAGACAAGACTCTTACACGCTGCAGTTTCTCTTTCTCCTCCTCTCAGGTACATTTTAGACCTTCTTCAATATCGACAGTGCTTGACATTATACTTGCTGCGAATGGCAGCCTCGTCTGCAAAGATGAGACATAATTACACAATAACCATCACAAAAAAAAGCTAGAAAGAAAAGAAATCGATTGTTGATGGGTCTCAAAGCAGACGTGAAGGTCAAACGCTCTGAAGTTTCTGCCAGACAGAAGTGTTCAGGATTATCTGCGGAGAGTAGCCGAACATTTAGTTGCTGCGACAGTGATGGTTTTAGAAATGATGAAAGAAGACTCTGGGTCTTCGCACTGTTAACAAATATATTAATAATTGAAGGTATACTCAGAAACAATATTTTATTTTTAGGAGTTTTTACTCTGTGATAAGTACTGTATCAAAACAGGTTCTTATATCAGGTTTTTAAATTCATAAACAAAAAGACTTTAATAATAAATCCAAATAATTTTTGAAAATAATGGCTGTTGCTGGTGAAAAGTGTCATCTGGACATAAAAATAAAACATTAAACATAATATAGGTATGTACATATGCCACCTACTCTTAAATAGTTTAACCACATCTGTTCCATTACAGTGTTTAAATCCAAGTGGCTGCATAGTATTATTAGTATTTTATGGTAAAATATTTTCTTGCTCAGATGTAGAAAAAACAGAATAAGCTGACAGGAATACATTCATATATGTCCAACAAAGGCCATAGGTCAAAGGTCAGGTCAATTGCGTCACGATGTGTCACATTTATGTCACTTCTCATGAAACAGTTAAGGGGGGGACTATAAAGTCAACAAAAATCAATTGGCATAGAAAGCTAAGAGGAAATCCAATAAACAAAAGTCAAACTTCACCACAGTCCATTCAACAACTCACCACGACCGAGGGATAATGATGAGATTTCAGTCTTTCAGAGTTTAAGAGGGTGTTAATTGTAGCAGTTACAGCTATAAATGTTAGACTAAAAATAAAAAAAGAAACAGCTTTTTACACCACATTCTGACTCTGTATAAAAATAAACCTTGTAAATAATTAAATACAAAGAAAATGAGAGAAATGGTGAGAGAGCAAAGATGTGGGGACGTTCAGCTCACGACTCAGTAACCTCAAATATTCAGCGGCGTTAATGCTATGTAATTAAAAGTATTTTTGTACAGCCATTAGTTTATTTTAAAAAAGAAAAAAAAGTGTCCTGTCAGGTTTGAAAACGGGGTCCAAGACTATAGACAACAAAATTTAAAGGAAAGAATGGACTGAAGACAAATAAAACAGAGTGCTGTGTTTAAATAATCCCGTCGTTCCATTTTCCATCCATACGAAAAAGGAATGACTCAGAGGTTAATCCCAGTTCTGGTTAGTTTGTGTGTAATTGCAAACAGATAGAGAATTTGTAATAAAAGCCTTTTTCCAAAAATTGGGAACTGGAGAGACTGAGACTAAATTTATCTCCTGACTCTGGGAAACTCAATAATTTTGTTTCTTGTTTTTGTTTGCTGACCTTCACTCAAGCTTTTCCTTCTGTGTTTGGAGAGAATCTCTCTCTCTCTCTCTCTCTCTCTCTCTGTCTCTCTCTCTCTACTGTAGTGCATTTATGACCCTGGTTGTTTAAAGGACACACACATACATACACAGACACACACACGCACACACAGTTAGTGGTGGCTGTAAAGTCAGTTAGAGCCAGATTTCACTTCCTCTCTGGTGGATGTAACGCAGAAAGACATGCCATGAATTCACCAGCATCTGCATCAGAGAGTGTTAGTACATTAGTCATTTATTACCAGGACTCTATGGAGGGCTGCAAATGCCCCTCTCTAACTGAATGATTCACAGATGAAACTGTGAATCAAATAAGGCAAGAATGAACAAAGTTCAGTTCAACAACAATTCACTGCCCACTTAGGTAATTTTGCACCTAGATACTCCTGCAGTATAACTGCCAACAGTGCCTTCAGTGTTTTCCATTAAAGCACTAATGACAAAGCCTGTGGAGACACATGTGGCTGTAAGGTCACAAGGTCAGATTCATAGTATTTTACGCAGATGCACTGAGTCGCAAAGCTAGTTTTTCAACCAGTATCCATCCATTATCTACCTTTTAGTCCTCTGCATGGTTGAGCTGTAATCAACAGTCATGGAACTAAAATATACAATTTGAAAACACATTTGTTTTGGTTGTTTTAATTTTTTTTTCTATGTGATACAAGGATTGGTATTTATAATTTCAGATTTGTGAAGCTTTCTTTTGTTGAAATAAATATGTAAAAACATGATGACAAATGATAAATGACAAATGATAAATATATTCAATTTTTTTTGCCAACTTTTAATTTATTTCTTGATTCCACTAAATACTGAATCTGTATTGTTATATATATTTTTTAAATATGTAAGCAATAGCAAAAAGCTGTAAATGCAGAAATAATATTTATTTAAAAAATCAAATAAAACAGCATTATTTTATTAGATAGGTTAAATTTATATAATATATAAATCATTAAACGGCTGTTAAAATGCTTTTTTGTTACTTATGGGACATCCTCTACTTGAAAAATACTTTTTTTAATCAGCTTTATTGCACCACAGTTTGCTGATGCGAGTGAAAATCTGTTGCTCCGTTCCAAGCTGATAACGTTGTGGTTTAGGGGCGGGGGGTGGGGGGGATGAAGGTTGCGCTGTAGTGACCTTGCAACAAATGGTTCAATTATCTGGAGGTACCACCAGACCTCATGCATTCTTTGGTTAACCCCCTCACTGTCACACACAGTCACACCAACACTCACTCAAGTGTTCACTGCACAGCTAACAAGGTCAGAGGTCACTGCACTCTTTACCTTGGGTCTTTCTGTTCCACTTGGACTAATTTGTTGACTTAATGACCATCACTTTCCAGGAGAAGTCCAACTGGAGGGAGTGGGAACAGGATGGTTACGATCATATGCAGAAAAAGCATCTCATGTGCCTGCAGGTTAAGTGGAAAGAAGCCGTAAAATGCTTCGTAAAGGCCCCGTCGCCACAAAAACCTTGGCTTTAACGAGGACAGTTTTATGACACGGAGGCTGCTTTCAGTCCTGTGACTGTCAGGGACGGTAAAAACCTTCACGGTCTCAGTGTATGAACATTCAATTTGTGTTAAAAGTCTTGAAATAAAACCATTCAAGGTCTTGTGTTCTCTCTCTGAAGCCTCGTCTGTTGGTACTGTTGAGAATTTAAAAGTGTTTCACTGTGATAAACCACATTAGACTGTATATGTTTTTCCTAGTTTTCAATCAGGTGTGTTTATACATCTGACTATTCGGTTGACATTGAGAATAAAAGATAAATACAATTATGAGATTAAAGTCAATATGTCAGCAGAAAAAGTTGTAATTTTCTGAAGAAAAGTCATAACGTTATCAGAAACATTTACGAGAATCAAGTCGTAAAGATGATGTATTTTGGAGGAGAAAAGCAGACAGCATGGAGAGTCTTGTGCAGTTTAGTATTAGTTCACAGTATAAATAAAGAGATACTGAAAAGGTACCCATGAAAGAACCACATGGACTTAGGTGAAGTTTCTGACTGTAGGAAATGACAAACTCCTGTTATTCACCAAGATAACCAGCATTTAGTAAAAGGAGTCAGAGAGATGTGGGGTGTTAAAAATACAATCAATATCAATAGACGGCAGATATAACTGCACAGGTCATTTACTGTAACGACAGCAATCTAGGACTTTATGATGACACCACTGTTCCACACCTGCAAGTCACCTAATGGCAGCAGTTTAATGATTTTACTCTAAATCTGAAGACATGAAAATTAGGACTAAAGTGCAAAAAAAAAAAAAAAAAAATTCATATCATGGAAAAACACGACATGAAGTAAATATGAAGCAGAGACGACAGCAGCAAGAAAAGTGAAAAAAATGAGAGGGTTCATTTTAGAATCTGAGCTGGGACCCACCCATGAGATAAAAGCTTTTCTGAGGGGTTAGGGAGAGACAAATAAATGAATAGCAAAGAGATTTAAATATCTCCGCTGTACTTGTAAAGGTTGTGTAGTAATTTAAGTAATGAAATGAAATCATATAGCAGTAATAATACAGCTGTATGAGCTCCACTGCTGCACTTAAGTCATTCATATTAATCAAGACAGCCAGTGCAGAAATGTCAAGGAGGACATTTTAGTACGAATGCTACGACTCTAACAAATGCATTTGTTTTAATTAAGTTACATAAAATATCTTTTGCAAGGAATAATAATGGCTGGCACAGTGAGTCATCCATTATATAATTTTTATAGTACAGTATAGGATTCATTATCCGGCCAGTGTGAACCTGATATTTAATGTCTGGGACTGTATTTTATTCATAATTTAGTTGCTAAATAAAGGATTGATTCAGGAAACAAAGTCGTCCAATGATACAGCAAGAACATCAGACCATTCACACACAGTCGGACATTTTGTTTTCTTTTTTTTGCAGTCAGGCCTAGGGCTAAGGTGTCATTTCAACCAAAACACCAAGTGGACCAAGTTGCTGAGAACAGACTGTCGTTCCATCCACTGGTGTGGGTCATTCAGTATTGTCTGTAGAGAATAAGGGGCAGGCGGAAAGTAGGGCAGCACTGTGGTCAAACACACAACAATCATTTGCATTCTCCCCATGTAGGATTTTTACAACGCTCTGCCATTGTACACAGTTTTACTGAAAAAAAAAAAAACCAAACAAACAACAATGGTTCATACAGAGTTCTGCAGGGGCTTTACAGTGGTGGGTTTATTTTCTCTGGACAGTGGCGTTGGTCTAGGACACTGTAAATACTCAGCGATATAGAGAACATTCTCATAGTGTATATGAAGATATTGTCTCTTCTTGAATTGTGAAAAGCTGATCTTTGTTAGAGGAGAGCAAACTGTGCCCAGATGGCTGAGCCCATGTGAATTTAAAATAGAGCAGGAACTGAAAAGATGCCAAGTGAGCAAGGAATTTGAATGATGGATGCACTTCCTTATGAGTAGAGTCAGAATAAAGACTTAAGGTCTTTGAATTGGAAGGGAAATTTCCATGTGTCATTAAGTGCTTTTTAGCTCTCTGGATTCCCCCTTTGACATCTATTACGACGCTCGGCAGATTAAGTTTTTAAGATTTTTCAAGTTGTGCTTTCATAAGACTGCAAGAGCATTCATTCATCTCTCAGATGAAAATCCAGTGTGTTTATTTTGATTCACAAAGAGCCACTTCGCTTGAGTTACTTCATCCGCTGGTTAATAAACCACATGTCTTTATGTTGTTGTTTTTCCTTCTCTCTCATCTATAACGTTCTCCAAAAACAGTAAAAAAGATACTAAAAACACAGAGTAAAACATAACTCCATGTCTCTGGAGCCTGAATAAACTTGGATGTGCTGGTGACGCTGATGGAGAAACCTGGAGAACAGACAGAAATCATGCAGCAGACTGAGAGCTGGCCTAAAAGTCAAACTCCCCCATGTTCCTCACACCATCTGCTGATGTATTCTGGAGACCTGTGGGTGATATGTTCATAATGTGTGTGTGTGTGTTAGGGAGAACATTAATACCATGTGTGTGGACTGTGTCAAGTGTGAGTTTATGTGGATGTGCAGGAAGCAGAGACAGGACATATGGCCTGTGGACCTTGTGTGGGCAAAGACCAAGGAAGAGGAGGAGGATGAAGAGGAGAGGGTGGGGCTGAAGTGATGATTATGTCCTGAATAAAAAAAAGAACAGCAGTGGTCTCTCATATGGTATTTCCAAATGATGTTTAATTGTAGCTAACTATTGGCTACTTTTGATCTACCTTTAGCTAGCATTGACTTTTGAGTTGTAGTTTATCACTTTAAGCTAAATACTTGTAAACACCAGACCAGAAGTTATTGAGGTAACATTTGGAATCCTATTGAGAAAAAAAAAAAAGGTCATACAAAAGGGCACAGTTTTGACCAACAACTAGTATTATTTTCTTTTATTATTTTTGCTGTTTGCTTCCACTTAAACTTCTGAAAATGTTTCAATACATTTTGGTGTATTTAATGAATCAAAAAAGCTCATTTTAGAATTAATCTAATCCCATATCAACACTTTAAATATTATGAAAACTCTCCTGTGTTGGAGAATAGTATATATTTACTCCAGACTGTAGGAAATAACATAACTTTCTAACACAAATTGGGGGAACTCAGTGGAATTCTGTTTTAAAATGAGCCTGAAGAGTCTGAAATGATTGTGTTTCTGTCACATGAAGAGAATAAAAAACAGAGGTCATCTGACTGCGGGAGTCCTCCATTTAACTCTGGGGTAGTGATAGGAAACAAATGAAGCCCAACTTCCCCATCATGTCTGTGGCATGTGGAGAATCTGTGATGGCTCATAAAGCATCTATTGTCTGAGTCATTTTCAGCTCTGGAGGCAAAAGAAGTCAGTGTTACACAACGAGTGGTAAACACATGATGATAACATCCAAGTGGAAAAACATTTTTTTTCAAGTTTTCATCTTTTAAACCAGCATTTAATTTGGTTCAGTGTCAGTCGATTCTTTTATAACAACAAGACCCAACCTCAGATATAAATACTGGGAAACATGGTAGGAAAATATGAGGGAAAATATTTCTCCACATGTACCAAATAACAGCCAAATAACTGAAAACACAAACAGCAGGAGCATCATGGCTACCGAAGCTCCTTCCTTCCCTCTGGCTCCTGGCCCTCCCGCTGTCAGTTAGTCAACCGTATCATTGGTCTGCTAATGGGGGGAATCACACATGGCTGTATAACAAGAGCCAGAGAAGCTGTCAGCGGTCATTTGACAGGTGCAGAGTTCCCAGAATGCCTTGCAGCTGTGCCGCAAAGCGTCACATCGAGGCCTTTAAATCTTCGCCTGCTGACGAGCCAAATGCATCCATCTCCCACAGACACAAGTAATTAGTTTTTTTTAACCGTTGGACTGAGAGACTGTACATTTCACTCTTTTCTTTTTTTCACCACACTGATCAAACTCCCTCCAGTTTTCCTGGCCAGGTCTGTGAGGGGAAGACAATGGACGGAAGAAAAAAATGAAAAAAAGCCTGGAGTTATGTATGATGATGCACAAAACTCCCACTGCTGATAACAAATGGCCACAATCACTGGCCACACATCTCAGCCAGAAGACCAGTGTGGGAGTCGGGCCCACGTTACTCAGTCAGCCCCGCTACACAAACACATCACCCCAGCAGCAGCGGCAGCAGCTATTTGTTTGCATAATTATCTTATATAATTAATAAATGTCCACAAAGCTGCAGCACAACTGCACCAGCACTAATCACAGGGTACAGCGTGACAACGTTTTTCATTAACACACACAGCCTCCCACCAATATTCAGACCAGTTCGGCCACATAAACGGTGTGTATTTTGTATGTTCCTGACATTTACTTTTTCACTCCAAATATTTGAAGATCATGTATTTTTCTGGGCCTCGGCCACTGAAGTGTAAAAGACAAATGTCACAGGAAAACACCAGAGTTATTTGGATTCACGCTCCAATGCTAATTGTCCAAATTAGAATTTGACAGTTATTCCATTAAACAAGAGACACATCACTGACAGTAGTAATAATAATTTGCCAGGTTATTATTACATTATATTTTATCACACTTGACTATCAGCCTTCGATACTGGTAAATGGTCTGCACTTATAAAGTCCTTTTCTAGTTGACCACTCAAAGCCATTAGACTGTAGGTTCTGCCATCTGGAAAACACATCTACAGTATTGTAAAGTACAAGGGTTAGGGGTTTGGTCCCTTTTGCAGACCTGTGATGCACCTCCCATCAGACACCTCAGATTACTGTGGACACATTTTACTCTTTGCACTTTTGTTTGTTTTGTTGTTGTTGTTGTTTTTAATTATCTGATACCTTAACAATGGATCAATGTCTTGGTTCTGGACCCGGGCCCTGTGATTGGGCATCTCTATGTTAAAGCACGACTATTGTTTTTTTTTTTTTTTTTTTGTATTATAAAGTTACAACAAGACAACATTCATCAGATTGTTTTATACCCGACATTAAATTATAATGATTCATGAAAGCCAAGTATCCCTTGTTATTGTCATAAAATTATTTTCTTTTCACTTTTAAGCGTAAGCATACTTTTAAAAAATTATTTTCTTTTCACTTTTAAGCGAACAAAAGACAATGCATACTGTACAGCTGAACACATGACTATCAAACAAATGTGCTACAGTCACATAGTTTAATTTGGAACTATGAGACCTTTAGTTTGACTTTTAGAGACCTAGAGCTACCAATCAAATTTTGAAAAATAAAAATAAAAATTCTGACTAACAACATATGCCACCGATATGACAAACTGCATAAAACCCTGCAACATCCCAATGAATAATTTTACCACAAATAAAGGCATCATTCACCAAAAAGAAATCATACATTATTGAAAATGATATAAAAGCTTGGACCATTAAGTTTTCTGAAGAATGTAAAATTTTATCATAAATCATGCGACGTGGGCTGATATCCTAATGGACTCACTATGGAGTGAGTTCAAGTTAAAACTTTCAACATTTCTCTTCTTCTTAAAGACAATAAAACATAACTGTGTCTGACTGTGACAAACCTGGTACCTCACCCACTGCTGACGCTCCCCTCCTGGGAAAACATCTCAAACATATTTATCTCTCTCCTCTCTCACTGAGCAAACAGATCAGCAGAGGAGCAGAGGAGGATGATGCTGAAGGGACAGTTACTCTGGACTTGTGATACATTTTGACACGTTTTTTTCTTCCTGCCGTGACTTTGCCTCGGGACAATCTGACTCCTGCTGTCATCTGCTGCACAACAAAGTTCTGGTCCCGCATTTTGTAGCAAAAACAAGGAAGTCCACAAGTAAATCTAGTGCAAATGATAAATAGTTTTCAACAACAGCTTGGACTTCTGCAGCATCACCACAAGTGTTTACTTTGGTGTGTGCATCAATGTTTCATTTCTTATATTCCTATTTTTTGTTCATCCTGGCAAAACATCCTGGTTATCTTTGAAAAAAGTAACACTTAAAAACCTAGGCTGTCAAAATGAAGAATAATCAAAATGAAGTTAATCAGCTGATTTTTTTGATGTTTTATTTATAACTTTTCGATATATAGAAACAGGGTAGGAAACACACAAAGTTGTTGTTTCAGTGTATATGAGCAAAACTGCTCATTACAATTAATATACATTATAGGTATATAAAATAACAAAACAAGAAAAGAAAGAAAGAAAAAGATCCTGCTCAAAAATAATATGTACTTTGTTATACAAACTGTACCAGTCAGCTATAGATCAAGCATTTTAAGGTTACATTGGCAGAAAGTGAGAGATTACTTTGTATAGTAATATTATATTGTATAGTTTTACAGTGAATGTTGGTGAGCATAGAGAGGTGTTGGGAGCAACCCAGGATTGCAGTGCGTGGGTCTGGAAGAATATATTGCATTTATATACCTCAGAGAAGCATTTAAAAATATTAGACCAAAACTGGTTTATCAGTTGGTTAATCAGCTTAATTAATTTGCAAAATTAGTCAGACATATTTTTTTAATGCATGAGAAGTTCCAATAACTCTAATAAATCATCCATCCATGTATCACTGGTGTAACGTGTGTCACATGTTGATATTGAGTTATATTGAGTTTCCGTTTCACTGAAGCGGCTCCAACTTAAAATGACATCTTAGTCATTCTTTTAGTTAAGTGACACAATTGTCAAATGGACAGTGTGAAATTGAAAACCGATTAGAAAGTTATTAAGTTGAGGTAAGTGGCTTTGCTGGAGTTTTGAAAGCAACTCTCAGCAAGTTTTGCAAGCCACAGTTAAGATGCAGAAATACGATAGGAAATCCATAAACTCCAGGAAGCTAAATTTTGAGTTATACATTTAAATCTGACTCTTTTCCTTATTCGTCCCTGCTGTTATTTGTATTTTTTTCCCCAACAATGTACTGAAAAAATATTGATTTAACTTGATTATTCATGATTAATTGATTCACTTTAATCCGCAGCCACTATGTGATTCAATTGTTTACATTAACTTAGAGTTTCTTCATTTCTATAGGCCTGATATTTCTCACTGCCAACTGTTTTAACCAAACCGAACTATTCTCTGCCCATTCAAAGACAGTATTAAAACCAAATTATATAAAAGGGCTGTTTAAATTAACGGTGTCACAGTGGTATTAATTATTGATATCTTCATTATGCAGAAGAGGATGTAGGGTAAATAAATGCACAAATCCACTATTTAAACACCTCGCCTGTGCAATCGAATTGGAAAAATCCTCGGATTAAGAAAAAGAACTTCATTATGTCAAACATAAACTAACATTCATTGGACTGAATTGTCTTATAAACAGTCTTTAATCAAACACGATTAATTCCAGCAGCTGAATAATACGTTAAACAAACGGGGGTTAAAAATTCCTGTGTCGCACGTCTGTTGCAATTATTTACATCATATCAACATTGGCAAACAATCTATAAATAAGACTCGTATCAGTTGATGTCATTATCCTGCTTTTGTCTATGTGAGTTCACAAACAGAATCATTACTTCTTTAGAAGCTTCTGCTGAAGATATGTTCAATCTGTGTTCCTGTTTATCATCTGTCTTCATTCTTTAAACACTGGAAAGAGAAAGTAAGCAGTCTCTGTGCCCTCCCCCCTCCCTTTTTGCTTTTTAGGACTTTTCGCTCTAAGTAGGGCAACAGGAAGGGACTTGTTTTCGTCTTTTTCTCTCTCTCGCATAAGGATGTTTGTAACACAGGCCACATGTAGCGTTCTGGGGTTATGTCGCTGACAAATGTGAGATGATGCATCTCGCTGTGTGTATTTTCTAGGTCACGGCTGTTTGCCACATCCATGACGCGTCCCGTCCTGACAGTGAGAGCAAATTTATCTTAGCAGTCACAAAGTAGATCCAGCAGAACGAGTCATCAATGCATCTTCCACGGCTGTCGAGGAGTCTCTGCACTAACAAGTGGAATTTTATCCGTCAGCCAGTTGCACGCTCGGGTTTGTGTTTGTGTGGTGCTGCTTTGTGAATAGGACTGAGGAGGAAAAACAAACTGCCAGTGGGTTGAGGTGGACGTCCTTCTAAACTCGCAGCCTCTCCTATCACTTCACCATCTACATTCCTGAAAAGTTTGGGTTTACTCAGATTCTGTATAAACATCCCGGTCTGAGGGATGACATAGTAAGAATAGTAATGTCTGGAGAAAAACTTTGGTTGAACCTGTGAACTTTTCTAGGTTAAAAAAAGATCTTACATTTTTTCCCCACACAGAAAGAAATTTGAATGAACTGAGTATCTTAAATGAAGGACTAAAAATCATCACACAAAAATAGATATATGGAATACACACAGATGAAGCTACTGCAGTATTTAAAAAAAAAACAGATGCTGTAATGGTCAGCTATATCCTGCTGCTGACAAACTATTAATAAAATAATTATGTCGTACAAAAGGTTATAATTTAGTACTTGCTGAGCTTGTAAAATCCCCACTAGTAAAAAAAAAACACTTCTCTGTTTGAATTAATTCTACAAAAAAGTTTTTTCCAGGTCATGAATAGGCCCAGATTTCTTTTAATCTTCTGTACGACATATTTTTATGATGCGTTTTTCAGCCAGCCGCCAGGGGTTTAACTTTCAGTAACTTTAAGATACAATTCCTTACATATTTGCATCACACGGCATAAGACCCCCAGTGTATTCACAGACACTACAATACTTCAAAGTGTGTATACATTTGTATGCAAGTGTCATCCAGTTGACAAGGTGGTTTTCGTAAGGCAACTGTGTGGTCTATGCAGCCCCCCCTCCCCAATCCATATGCATGGATTTTCGTTAAGGTAATCTGGAAGTGTCAGACTTTTATTTGCACTACTGCCTCCTACTGGGTGTATTTCTATGGACACATTCCATTGAGGAAGTATTCATTATAAATTTAAAATTACATTTTTTTAAAAATAAATTTTGTTTTATAAAATAAATAAAATTAATTATATCTATAAAGTTTAATCATGAAACCATTTCCTAGTCTATTGTTTACTTTTAAAAACCAAGACTTATGTATCATAAAAATAGACTGCTTTTATTCGGAACATTTGGTGATTACAGGTTTTAGTAGCAGGAGCCACACATACTGGAGGGTGGAGATGTGCTGGTGAAGGTGCTGGTAATGGTGGTGGTGGTGGTTTCTGAGAAAAGGCCAGATCTGCCATCTGACAGCCTCCATTAGAGAGAGAGAGAGAGAGAGAGAGAGAGAGGTTAACTGTGGCAGATCAATCTGATATGGCACTGCAACAGATGCTTTCTCATCCATTGTCTGCTTCAGCCCAGCTCCAGCAGGAGCTTTACTGTCTCTATGAATATGAGACTGAACATGCCCGAAGAAAAAAATGCTGTTTTTTTTTTTGCCACTTGTTTATATTAGAGTTTACACACAAGCAACAAACGGTACAGACAGATGGAGCATCAGGATTGGATTCAAAATCCCCTAATTTTACAGACAACTGACCAACCTCTCAAGAAATCAACATAGTTGTAACTAAATATACTGTACTTTTTAAAAAAAACACTATTTTTGAACATTTACTAATGCGTTAACATGGAAGACATGGAAAAGGCCACTATATCATCAAGAGATGTAAACCTGGAGCACAGACTCATGTGTCTTTAGGTGATGAATTTAATTTTACTTTACTCATTTGTATGACACACTGGCTGTTGATTGTGGCCGTTCTTGTGCTGCTACACGTACACATCATCCATACAGTATAAGCCACATTTGGGTGGAATCACTCTCACAGTCTGTAGAATTAAAATAAAAATGACAGCTTTATTTCTGTAATATACGGTACTTTCCACTGTTTTTCCGTATGAAGGTTAGTGGTTCTTCCTACATGGACATGGTCTTGTCCAGGTACTCTGGATGAGGTCAATCGTCCACTTCATATTGATTAAAGTTAGCATGAACAGTTGCTTTTCTTCCTTCATAGTACCTTAGCTTGCACCAATCATAAAATACATGTAAATATAGGTTGAATATATTTTGATATTGTGAGCTGATTTTGTCATTGTTTGAACATGACCATGAAGGCCATATGCAAAAAAGTGAAAATGTTTATGTATAAATAATCAATGTGTTGTTGTTGACCAAAGGGAGAGTCACAGGTTTGTTCACATGTACAGTACATAAGTGAATGAATATTAGCAGTGTGTAAATTGGATGGAGAAATGTGTGACAGTGCTGCATATATATGCATATGTTTGCATGGTGAGACAAGGTGATGATATGTAGGTGGCAAAACTGTTCCAAGTCATCACCAAGACTGTAAAAGTGTGATATTCTGCACAAACAGAGCATTTATCTGTCCTAATGCTGCTGCTACATCAATTCAAAATGCAAGTTATTTCCGTCAAGGCTGAACAGAACACAGAGGAAAGTCAAAGACTAAACTTTAGTAGGCAAATGAGCCTGGTGTTTGTGTGTGTCATTACCCTTTCATGTCTATTTATGCAGATTGCAATTGGATTTACCCGTTTCTGTCATCCATATTTCAAGGCCTCAGATGGAATAATTGCAGGGCTTTGGCTATTTCTATTTTCGAGGCTTCCTCAGACAGTGAAGGCCTCAAGCTGCAGCCGCTCAAACCCTGCTTCTGAAGGGTTGGTACAAACATATGAAACCAAAATTAGTAAAGAAGATTTGGAGTGTTGTTTCTAATTGCAAAGACAGATTTGTATAATCACTGGTGGAGAACTTCCATCATCTTCAAAAGTGGATGTTGCTGAAAGCATCATAACTGCCTGTGCAGTTTGGAGAAAGAGGGAAGTTTGGATGAGGATGCATCCATTTTACTGAATACATTTTCACAGCCGCCATCCGTTTGAGGATGTTTGTTCTGTGTATGTCATACTTCATCTCCTTGTGTTCTGAAGTACTGAGCGGAACATGGAATGAACATGTTCCAATTTGGTGGAGACTGATCAGAGACAGACAGTCACAGACCAATATTTGTGGATTTATTTTACCCTAGGTTACGAGGAGCTGCTTCGTGCACAACAACTCAGTTTCTTGAGCGGGGAACTTTTTTAGAATTTTCTGCAGCTTTGTGTGAAATATGAGCAGATGTGGTGGAAATTGACTCCCACACAGTGGTGGGAACAAAGCTTGTTCTCCTCTGATGGAAAATCTGTGTGGAAATGAAACTGTGCAGTCCACAGTGGTGCTTAGTTATGTTTCCCCAAGACAAATCTCTGACATCCATCTGTAACTTTCTTTTTCCACACTGAGTTCGCAGGCTGACAGTAACAAAGAGCCGTACTGTTCTGGTTTATGCCCAGATAAAGTGAATGCAGCACTGACTAATTGCACAGTGTACTGCATAACATCTTTTTTTTTGGAAACTAAAACACACCACTTGACAATGAAAGAGATAAAACACTGTGGTGTCATCTGCATACATCATACATAGCAATCATCTCATAAAAGCAAACTCTAAAAGCAAGCAAAGAGGATGTGTTGTGGGCCCTACAGGGGAAAAGTGGTCACTGCTCTCTCCTTCCAGGAAGACGATCATTCTCAACTGTGCACTGCAATCCCTGACTGCAACACTACCTTTACATGGAGCAGGTTAGGGCACTGGTCTGACATGTGAAGTGCAGACCACATGTAATAGACAGACCTCGTGGTGATAAACATCCACTCCCTCTAAAGTACAACTGTAAGTTTTTCCCTCCTGTGTTTGTTTTGCCAACAGTGAATTAGATCCTATCTGTGAGGAGACACAACTCAAGGGGGAGTCAGAAAAACCTCATGATGGAGATAAAATCACAGTCTAAAATAAGAAATGACAAAGAAGCTCTTTGTCATAAAAAAACGACAGAAATGTGTTTAAAAATACAAACATGAAAACTCATTTGTTTTCCAAAATATAGGAAAAACAAGTAATAATAATATTTCACTCTAACCCAATTAGGTAGCTAAGATCAGAAATCAGATATGTTCAGATATGTATAAATCTTAATTGACTGAAATAAACATCTGGTCTAGATGGCATTGCTCTATTGTGGATTAAAATAATCAATTATTATTAAATATTGTTCCAGTAAAGTGCAGTATTTTATTCATGGAGTTTCTTTCTTTCCAATTTTACATGTTCTGCCATTATATTAGTACTGTATATGTATCACAATCACACCTGACCTACACCCGACAGCACTTACTGATTCCTGCTTTACTGAACCATCTTTACCCTACATTCCATTCAACAATTCACACTTATTCACACACACATGCACCCTGTCACACATCTTTAATTTCTCTGCTAGTAGAGCAGCCAAGCAGAACCTATGTGTCCCAGGGGCACGCTGTAAATGATGGGGGTTGAGATCAAACCCCTGACCTTCTGGTTTATAGACATACCGGTCTGCATACAAGCTACTGAACATCTACCTAGTTGGTAGATGCATGGATGGAGCTCATAATAGAATTTGAGAAAATAACTGTTTTGTTCAATCACTGGATTATTGCTCTATGCTGTATTGCCTCACAGCCTACTTTGATAGCACACTTGTATGGTGTAATAAAATTGTATAGAATTATGTCATATTTTCTGTGTCATAAAACAACATCGGGTGAGGCAATCTAAAACCAATTCAGTGCAATACAAAATTAATTTGGGTCCACAGAGGCTCCACAGCAGGTGTAATAAATACAATTAAAGGTATCTTATCATGATAGCGATGAGGTCGATATAACAGGGTTTTTTGAAAAGGAAGATTGGGGAGTTTGCTCCTGAAGGAGCTCCATCCTATTTCACCTGTGAGGTTTAATTTATAGTAAAGCCCATCTGTCCCTCCTGGTCACCAGTTATCTTTCTTTTCATTCTTTCTGGTCCTGATACCAGTCATTATCACCACTTTTTCTTTTAAAGTTCTTTTCTTTTATCAGTTCTACCTCTGTGAGACCAATATCTGCAGTCAGTTTAAAGAAAGTCCAAAAGATTACAGTTTCAAATATGTCTTGATTTCCAGGTTTGAACCAGAGCAGTCTTAGGCTCTGTTAGAATTAGTCTCCTCCTTGTTTTTGTCCACAGTCTGGGAAAAATCGAAACATGAGTAATTAAAACTTGCAAAATATTTTGGTTCTTACAAGTGATACAAAATATTACCACGCACTCAATAGTATTTCAGTTTGGGGAAAGAGGAGGACCACCACTGCCCCACTGTATCCGTTTTGGTTGATATCGAAATCAGAAGATTAAGTGTTTGGACAACATCGACATATCAGGACCATAAAGGACTTATCTAACATGAGACACATTAGACAGAGAGTCTGTGCTCCAAAGCATACAGACCTGTAATAATTCACTGCAAACTCACTGATGGAAGTGGACAGTGTTTAAGGAGCACACAGGGAGCAGAGAAAACAAATCCACCACAGACAAGACGCTGAGCTGGAAGCCAACTTCCTTCTACTGATGAAGTCCGACAATTTTAATTGAGTTATTTAGTGTCCGTGGCAATTTCATCATGAAGCCGGTGTCAAAGGCTGGGGTGTGTGGTGAGGAAAGGCAATCTTAACAGACACCTTAAATAAAACAAAGATAATGGGATGAAATTCAATTATGTGTGTTTATCATTGATAGGCTGCTGAATCCCTGTAGGCTGTGGTAATGGAATCTTTGCTTAAAAAGAGGCAAATTTGAAATCAAGTCACAGGTTTTACATAAAAATAATTAAAAACCAACCAAAAGATTACTTGGCTTAAAACACAGCAGGGAGAACACCAATGAAAATGGTCGCACCTGGGGAAATAACAGATTTACCATCAATCTGTGCATATGTGGGTTTGTTGTTGTTACTGTTTTTTAAAAAAGAGGAAAAAATATGAATTATTTAATCAAGATACTAAAATGATGAGATACATTTCTTCTCACATCACAGTAACCCTGTCTGATTATAAACTTGTTCATGAACTCCTGAACCATCCTGAACATCACGACTCTGTGAAAGTAAACCAGATTTTCTTCAACGATCTAAATTCAACTTTTTGTTCCATCCATCAAATTTTATGTATGACACAATAATATTCCTAAAACGTTTAATTTTCTTTTTTGGCTAGTTTCAATTCTCTTTCAAATTAACTGGTTGTCAACTCTCCATTTTAATACTGTTTGGAAAAAATGTTTATAAAGAAGAGAAAGTAGAATACCTGTTTTATTTACCATCCAATATCCCATCCAAAAATCATATATGGTCTTCTTTCTCTGTGATTATTGTCTTGTTTGGTGTCCTCACTGTGGTTTGGGTATTATATTATTCCCACCTATACAACACTGACTTCCACCTCATATTTCTTTTAACCCAACCTAAAGAAGTATTGTGTGCAAGAAACAGTTGACACTTGTTAATTTGACCCATTTCTGCATCCACGTTTATTCTAATAGAACAATATGGTATAAGGCAGTGATTATACTGTATTTTATATTAAAAAATAAAATAGGTCAATATTTAAATAAAATTCAATTTTCTGCAGACAACTTATTGGCTGCGTCAGGTGCTTGGTGGCCATACATCAGCTCAGGGCTTAACGGCAGCAGAGGTCAGCACATAATCACCTCTGATGAATATGGAGGAGAGCCTCTGGATTTACACTGGAGGACTGCCAGAAATGATAACCACCTCTCCTCTGGCGCCTCCTCTGGGAGCCGTACACGCTCTCATCTGAAGGTTGTGAGTGAAACAGAAGCGGTGTGTCTGCAGAGGGAGGGCGCCACTCAAGATTTTTGCCTCTTAAGTCATGAGCTGATGCGATATGAACACATTTCTGAAATGTGATCTGCGTAACATCCCCTGCATGTCTGCTCACAAATCAGCTTAGGATGCCGTGAAGGTGCTGAAGGGCATATGACGGAGGCTGAGGCAACACTTTTCAACTTTCTTGAACCCTAAACATGACATTTGTCTGTTTCCTGCATTTATTGTCATCTGTGGTCCTTTACCATAAGAAGAAAGATATTTCTTTAAAGTCAAATTTAAACTGAGACATTTTCTTTACTGTACCAAAACAGTGATTTATTTACAGCTTCTCTGAGTTACCAAAATCATAATATTAGGGATGTATTTAAAATTAGCCCAGGAATAAATGCTAGGTTTGAACACAGATATATTGTTATCATAAAAATAAGAGATAAGTAAGTAGATAAGATAAGTTCAACTTGCTCCAATGTCTTGAACACTGGTATTTTGCACAATCTTAAGCAGATATTACCATGAATGTGGAAAATAATCTCCTGACTAACAAACATAAACTAGAAGGCGTCTCATTAACTTTTGTAAGACTTTTCAGTGAAAGTTTATGATAAAAAAAATAAAGTAAGCAAAATTAGATCTAAGATTACTCCACCAAATCAACTGTGCTGTCAAAATGTTTAAAAGCGTGAAGTGAAGTAAAATGTGTTGTTTAAGTGCGTTGTCAGCAGATTTTATTGGGATACATCATTTAACTGCTCTGTTTCGGATGAGGTTGTGAGTTATGGAGGCTAATTAACATGAGCAGAGACCGGTGTGACAGGCTGAAGGATGGTGTTTGTCATCCACCCTCATTTCCTCTCATCTCCATCGGCCACTCAGCAACTTTACCCTCCTGGCTGTCTCTACAAATTATTATGAATGTCAGCAACTTTACCCTCCTGGCTGTCTCACTCCCTTCAGCTTAGTTTCAACCACATATCAAGTGCTGAAAAGAAGAGAAAATATTTTTTATATCTCCTACAAATTATTATGAATATTTCTGAAATGTTTTCAATAGGTTGAGGCAAACTTTCATCTAGTTCAAAGCTTTTCTTTAGCTGTTTGTATAAGCTAGCTTTTAGCTTCTATGCTTTTTTTAAAAGCCAAATTTAGCAAATTTAGGAAACACATATGGATAAAACATAATCGTGATATTAATTATTGTCATATTGGGTTCTGCATCCAACATTGTTTTAAGAAATACTTTTTAGACCAACCTGGTCTTTTTAGACCAGGTTGTAGCACAGCAAAAATCAATTTCAAGTAAGTCAAATCTGCATTTTTTTCATTTTGAGTCATTTTTTTTCCTGGGTAGATCAGTGATTTATGAAACACACAGCTCTACCACGTCAGCTTTTAAAGAAAACCTTCTGTCCAGTGGTGTTGCCGTGATGCGACCTTTTCAACCTAATGCGGTCTTTAAAGAGAGTCTGAGAATGAGCCCGCTACTGAATCAGAGTGCTGCTATTTTCCTAAAAGGGTTTATATAGTGGGGTCAAGACCCAACCAGGTAATAAAAGAAACTCACAAGAATTTTATAACCAATGTAAGATTATTGCTTGGAAATACTTATCGTATTTACAATGGTGAGACCTTGTTAATTTAGAAGAACACACAGTCTCACAAACCAACTAGACCACCTCCATGGAGATCTTTCCATGGGAGCCAAAAACTTGAAAAATTAGGTTTTATAGAACTGCAAAGTCAGCAATTCCAGTTGAACTCTGAAGTATTTCCTATGGGCCATCAGCTGAATCACTGCACGTTGAAACAGAAGCCTCATTCATTCAACTGCATTAGACTAACAACCTTTCAACTGTTTTCGAGAAACCCCACATTTTCCAGCTTTGTGAGTCTAACCAGACCAACATGTCTGAAGGAGGCCCTTGATCTTTTTTATTTTTAGCCTCACATCCCGCCTACGTCCTGAGGGGGCGCTTCATCTCACCACACCACCACATACGGTTTGGATCGGACTCATCTCCTGTGGTGGGGGGATGAAAAGCCCAAGTCCAATTAATGGTTGAGATGCACCCTCTTAAAGAGCAGCCGCACTCAATGCGACCGTCACCACACCCAAAATGAGCCACGAGCTGCAGTGTGGTGTCCCTGCCCGCTAAATACTGTACATCTGCACTGTAAAGACACACGTTAGCAGTTTTAAAACACTGTGGATCGTGTTCACACTAGGTTATGCAACACAAAAGGTTGGTAGGGCGACACCAGGGGTCAGGACATCTGAGCCATGAAGACACATGAAGGTGGACACAAAAAAAAAAATCACCTGAGCAATATTAAACTTTTACTTTAAAAAAAAAAAAACTTTAACTCACAACCTTACTGGTGTAGTTTTCTTCACCGTAGCAGTTGTCGCCGCTTTCTCCATCATTTCTGTGCATGGTTCCTGCTTCATTTCACCACCACTGAAGCTGCTGTGCTGCCAGAAACTCAATATTCACGATAATAAAGACAGAAGCCATTCTTACACCCACACAGTTTCCTATTTATCATCATGTGGTGTTGTCTGTTGTCTCTGGCCTCAAACTGTGACTGATGCCGCTGTAACCTAATCTCATTTGCATAGAAATGGTGCTGTGCGGTTGTGTAATTTTCTAAAGTGCGATCGAGAACTACCTGTAAAAAGTTTTTCAAAAAACAGAAACGCTGAAGAAAATGCATTTTTCCAAAGTTTGAGCATGATTTTTTGCACCAATTTCAGTGAAATGTATTATCCAGTATTTATAATTGATGGATAAGGTATTGTTCACTACCTTAGAGTCAACGTAAAAAAGGTCATGTTGTGCAAACATTGGTTGTACCAATGTTGTGCTGCAATATACTCAATGTGCGACTAAGATGGTCCTTATTTGGGCCCAAATTAACAACTGCACAAGGAAATTCTTTATGAGATGAAAAGTCAAACTAATTCACGGGTGGATCATGAATTTGGAGCCTAATTTAACGATGGCCAATTTCGTTATACTGCTAGGGTGATTAAAATTGCAGCCTCAAAAATATGAAGCCCCTTTTTTAGTTTTACAACACAGGAGACAAAGGGTCACCAGCTTTATTATGACTTATCATCCGGGACCTGGGGAAATAAAATAGAAGCATTCTTCAGTCCCTATAATTGTGGATACAATGTAAGTTTTTTTTTTTTTATTTCATTTTTTTAAATGATGGAGTCAATATCTTTTCTTGTACGTGGTTTATGTGAGTCTATTTTAGACGTTGGTGAAAAACCAGCTTCCAGGATTTACTTTAATACAGGCCTGAAGCCAGTGGCACAGGCTGTTATTATAATTTAACGAATTATGGTGTTATTGTTGAATTTTAACTGTACCTAAACTCACTTCATGTAAATATTAATAAATTTGTATTTACTATATTTTAGTAGTACCAATTTATTCTTTATGATTACCAGTTTTTGGCTCTTTGGTGTCTTCAGTTTAAATCTTGTTTGTGTTAACATTGTTCTTTTACTACATTTTCTGTTAGTTCATTCAGAACTATCTTTTTTCCTGAAACTTAAACATTAATTCATAGAATTTGTTGCTATTTTCCGTCTTTGGTTTTATGTGATATAATTTCCTTACAATATTTTATGGTTTATTTCAACATATTTTGAGTTGATGTTAAAAACCATAAAATGTTTGCTAAGAATCTCTTTGGACTGTGTACCTTAACAATTCCACATAGACTTTCTTGTGTTATACAAATCATCAACACCTAGAGCACCATTTTACAATCCCTTTAAATGACAATAATTAAGGTAAGATTAAGTATGTAATAACTAAAGTCATGTCATGTCGACAAAAACAATCATCATTCTGCTGAATCCAATATTTGACGCGATCCCGCACACCGTGACTTGCATGGACATTCTCGGTATTAAAAGTTACACTTATGTACAGAGAACAGTTGTCAGGTTGACATGAGCCAGACGTCCTAACAGATGATGTTTTGATTTCCAATCCTGCTGCACGAGACGCCAGGGAGAGAAGATGTGCTGTCATGGCAGCTGCTCTGCCGTAGTCAGCTATTAATCCCTTATTCCACGCGGAGCACTTGGTGCCATCTCTGCAATGTCACAGGAAATGTAACGAGTTCTGAGTTTCTCCCTGGCTTCGGTAAACCCCACTGTTTGTGTCTTTACTCAGATCAGACAGAGCTGAGAGCAGAGTGAAAACCTTATTTGTGCTGAACAACAAGTATGAACAACAGAGTGAAGCTCTGCTCATAGAAGCAGCACAAGTAACAAGTAAAAGAAAGTTTGTGTTATATTTCAGAACTAATACAAAAAAATGTTAGAATAAATGGGATGTGTATAGAGTGAATGCTAATCTGTGTGTCACATCACCTGAGCTTTTAATAATGATATAACGTTGGAAAACATCTGGTTGAATACAGAGGGAAAATCAAACTGATTCTCAGAGTGTTCTGTCTGTGACCCGAGCTGCACAGTTCACATTACTGTCTCACCTGGAAGTGCCTGCAGGTCCTGAAACTCTGTACTGAGAGGTTTAATCAAAGTGAGCCATAAGTCATGCTTGTGAAATTTTACCCATGGAGCTCAACAATTTCACCAATGTGCACCCCCCCCCATACCAATATACGTGTGGGAAAACACTTCTTTACAGGTGGATGGTAGCTTTAAAACCTTGACTCCAGGCCAAATTTATATGATTTATAACCTTGACAAGCGATCCCGGCCCCTTCTTCCTGCCTCTTCACCTCTTCTGTGTATTGTCTATTTTATTAGACCCCAAGCATTTCAATTCGATTCAATACCATAAACATTCAAATCTTTGCTGTCACTCAGTGCTCATCAGGAATGACAGCACATCTCCATTGAACTTAAACTATAAATATAAAGAAGAACACAGAAGGACCTCAGGCAGACAAAGAACCTAAGATAGGCACGCAGAACAAGTGAAAACAAAACACAGAACAAAATTAGATCGACACCCAGAATACAAAACCAACAACAGCTGTAATATAAATATGTCACAGTGCTAAAGGACAGCAAGGAAGAACCAGCGTGTGTCACTGTTCTGAGTATTTTGCTCCAGGAATGGTTTATAGATGTGTTCCACAATATATTCCACAATATTTTTTTATGTCTGGTCCACAGCGTGGGCCACAAAGTCTGTTGAAGATATTTATACAACAACATAAACTGGAGGAAAAGGTGACATTTGAAGTAAATTTCATTAGACTCTGCCATGTCGGCCGCTTCTGGCAGCGAGGCAACATTGGCAGCTCTTATGTGACCCACACAAAAACCTCTCAGAACAAATATGTGGTACTTCTGGCAACGTGTAATCTAGAGTTCACCTAATATAGTGCCACTTTGGATCAGTTGTTATTTAACTACTTTTGGCCGACCTGTTCAAATAGTGCTGCCAGTTCGTGGCACATATCTTTCAAACAGACATGAACAAGTCACAGCACTTCGATTCTATGCCATGCAGATATACGAAAGCATCTCGGAGCAGGCCGCAGTGACTCTGCAGCCAATGCTACATTCAGCTTTAGTTGAGAGACAAATAAATTGCTCCCTAAAATCTTTCAAAATTACGATTCACAATCACACCTCACACGGTAGGAAGGGAAACGTTTGAACAGCTTGCTTGTAATAAGGGCTCACTCCAGAAGGAAGGCAGAGCGTCACAGAATACATCAACCCTGAATCTTTTCATAGCAGCCCATTAAGACATTAAAGCGTGCGGTGAATGGGAACAGAGGATTGTAGCAGCACCCTGGCACCAAAACGCTGTCATGCATGTAAACACAGGCAGAAACCCTGCAGGTGCCAATCATGCTTCATGGACTGGGTAAATGTAGACAGATGGGAGAGGTGCTCACCTGAATACCACAGAAGCTACTTTTAGCAGTGAGGACTCAGAGCCAACACAGGAACACAGATGCACCGACACTGACAAATGTTCCGAATAATTTATGGATTACGTGGGTTTGGATGTATTTAGGTCACTCTCAAAACAGACAGAATAAAATTAGTGCTGTTGAAAACTTAAAAATTACTTTTTTAAAAAAACATTTTTACTATTGTTGCTAATCTGCAAGGGTGATAATGTCTGTTGAGGTTATTTTCACCTTTTAGATTATTTTTCCTCAAGATATTTTGAAAAAAACAAAACAAAACAAACAACTATAGTATCTTTGACATAGAACGTAACATTTTTTCCAATGGAAATTTATAATTTTAGTATTTTTTTCTGATAGGAATTTGATTATTTTTGTGGTCAAAATTCTGTATTCAAAATAGAAAATTCAACCTGCTGTATGAAGTCCTCTTCATCATGACAAATGCCCTCAATAGCTTCAGGCTTGGACTACGCAGTGGCCAATTTGTGTACAACAATGCTGACTCATGCTCTCTGACCCACTCAGTACAGCCTACTTAATCTCTGCATTGTCATTCTGGAATATGTCCGTGTCATTACAGAGGAAGAAAATCATTGATGGAAAACCCTCAGGTTAAGTCCTCTCTATACTGAGATAGCTAGCTGAGACTGTTTTCTGAAGCAGCGCCCCTTTTTGTAGGACTACTGTCAAGCCCCACCATGTCAATTCATTCACATCCATTGCTAAATTACATCATACTAATTTTTAGAACACTGCTATTCAGACTGAACAAGTTGCAATAAGTGCACTTGTGGAACAAATAAGGAACTTTAAAAATTGAAATTAATTTCCCCTTTGTTGCATCTCTGCAATAGTCCTGTGCCCCCTACTTTGGAAACAAGTGCTTTAGAGCATCTGTTGTGAATGACTGTTTTCAGGATCCCTTATGTACGTTATAGAAAACTGTGTTGTTGTTTTTTTTAAATTAAACTTTGGCTTAAATACAAATAATTCTTTTTTAAACATTTATACACAGTCAAACATCGTCATGTTACGAACTCGGCTTTCTTGCATAGATTTTGCAATGATATTTTGAGCATTGTTAGGGGCTATATTCAAGTAATATATACACATGTATATATATATTTGGATTAATTTTGTCCAACATTTACCCCCGATTTAGCCAATGTGCCTAATGACAAGACATTCAAACAATAGTTTTGTTTGTCTTGCAGCTGTGCAGGAAGTAAGAAACTAGATATCATAGGAAATACAATGTATATAGATATTCAATGAATATTTGTGTGATTTTCAAGCGCTGAATAAATACACAGACGATCATTTCCATATAATTAGAGAGATTATATTCATCCAATGGGATGTTGAGAAGTGAATTTGATGCTGGTATATCTTAGATCCATTGTTAGATACCTGTAGATATTGTGGCCTGTAGACAAAAAAGGCTCTCAGCCTTGACAAATGAAAGTGCTGGAGTGGAACCTGAGAAGAAAGAAGGGCGCGCTGTTGGGTGACTGAACAATAACCTCTGCTCACTCTGCCTCCGGGCAGGAGAACCTGGCATACCATTACCAAAAAAAAAAAAAAAAAACACACACACACAAAGCAGAGGCAGGGGCAGGCATAGGGGAATATTTTCTGTCACCTCCAGGTGTTATCTCCTCTGCAGTGAGCAGACCAATGTCTTATTCTGTTGCTGCACGGCGGCCGTCGTCCACTGCTTTTCCCCTCCAAGACCACACAGACTTGTTTACCACATGCCTCTGGTGGTTGGGTCAAATTTGACTGACACCTGTGGTCAGTGAGTCACAGGTACAGGCCGTGTCTCAAACCCCGCAACCGGAAAGCCGACCTCACAGAGACACACTGAAGGTTTATAAGCTAATCCGACAGCTGAGAGTCACACAGCCTTTCCTTTTGCCCTTATGTTCCTTCTTTATTCACTGACTCCCTTCTCTCTTTTATGATTATTTTCTGAAATCTTTTGTTTTTTTTTTTTTTCTACTTTTTTCTTCTATCTTTTGTCACCCCTCTTCTACGCCCTAATTCTCTGTAATTATTTCCTTTCTTTCAACAGCCGTCTTTATGCCCCTGCCTCATCCTTTCAACTTCTTTCACTCTTCTTTCAACCCTCCTTACGTCTCACCTCTTTTTCATTCTCACCTTTTGTCCCCGAGAAATGCTTTTTTGTCAAGTTAAAAATATGATGTATCTGCAAACAAGCTCAGGTTTCCTACTGTAGTAAAATGTATTGTACAGATCTGAAAGGGAGATATGAGTGTTTATTAACCTACAGTTTGACTTGTGCATACAGTATGTACTGTTTGGTGGATCTGCGTGTCACAATCAGAATTAAAATCAGAATTACTTTATTGATCCCTGGGGGGAATGGGTTGGCATCACAAACAAACTCCTGATGGAAATTGGAAAAGTGTCTTGAACGAAGATACAAATAGAAAATAAATGCAAAAAATATAATAATAGCAATAGAAAAAAAAAACCTTGTGTGAGATGACATGTGTATATTAATATTATGACTTTTTTCCTCATAAAGTAACTAATTTGTGACTTTATTCTTATAAATAAATATTCATATATATGTGTTTATGTTCATATACATACAGTACATATGTACACACACACACATAATAGTTCCATAGAATCTAAAGAGACTGTCCTGTATATGTCCCACAGCTTGTATTACTTTAAACCCCTATAGGTGTCAACTACACAATGCTGGCTGGGGGAGGTGGGGGGTGGTGGTGGTCAGAGGGGGCAGGGTTACTTGTTAGTCTTCTGTACATGAGCCAGTGTTAGCTTCATCGGTTAATTATCATGTCTACTGGGTAAAGCCAACGGCATTGACCTCATTAAGAAAAAGATTACATAAGTTACAAAAGCGTTGACGAGGTGAGTCATGCAAACAAGAGAGCATGATGTGGTGTAAAACGGCATAAAAAGGATGTTTAGTCACACACACACACACACAGAAGTAGGCGTAAATGGCAAGTCAGCAGCACTTAGTCAACACTAATCTGTCCACAATCCCTTCTTCCTGAGGGGAGATGGAGGTAGAGAGTGAAGGTGGAGGAGGAGAGACATTGTTAGGTTCATGCGGGTGACCTGTCATCCAACACAGGCCGTCAAATCACCGTCAAATCACACAAACACTGCCTCACAAGCCTCAGGGAGAAACAAACACAGAGTTGCCCGCTCATCAACGAGGCCACTGTTCCCGGCAATCTGATCGTGTTTTAGTGTAAACACACTTAAAACATCCCCTTTAATTATGTATAAAAAGCCAAAGATTAGTGCGATGACAGTTACCTCAATGGAGCTCAATGTTGGCTTGTGGCCCAAACATGTCCATTAAAGACGGCGCTGAGCACAGCCTCTGCAGCAGAGCGCAAACCTGGCAGTAATGTTCAGAAATGAAGTGAGGTCAAATCATGATTCACACATGGTTAAAATCCTGCCAGGAAAAGCAAGACCACACATTTGGATGAAATAAACATCCACACACAATGTTTTATTTTATCAATGAACCTCAAACTGTTTGTTCAACGAAAGCATATAGATTAATAAGATTACTAATGCGTGAATCATCGTGGTTTCTTTTTCATTTGCCAGTGTGTTTTAGACGCTGCTGACTGGGATTGAGTCATTGACAGGAAAATGAAGGTAAAACATTGGACGGACATTTTTACTTTGGTTTTTTACTGGACCTGAAAAGCCCTATAAATGCTACTACAAAGAAAAGAAGGAGCTACACTACCGTATGTAGACTAAAGAATGTCAGGAGTGGCAGTGAATTAAATGATAGTGGTGCAGGACTTGTGTTAAATTCGTTCCACACTGGAAGGAGCTACTGTGCACTACCAGACAGGGCCCTGTCTTTCTTTCTAAAAGCTCTCTATGACCCCAGCTATTCATATAGCACCATTCTGTCCTAGCACTTTCCTGTACTTCCTTTCTCTTTCTGCACTCGTTTCTATGTCTGTGCTCTCATCCCAGTTAAGAATCCCTACTTTCCTAACTAGCTGTCTCCTTTCAAGAGTTCCCCTACTTAGCTTGTTAATCCTTTCCTCCAATTTGGGTAAAAGTGTCTGCATTGATATAAATATAAAACTTGCTGAAATTGCTGTCTTGGCATGTACCCAAATGAATTCAATCAATTAAAACAAAGCCAAATCAATTCTAGTAAACCTTGTTTTGTGGAGATAAGTGCACGTTCGTGGCTCTGAGACAGACTCAGTTACAGATCATTTCCCAGGTTGACAACATAAACCCAAGTCCACCATAACAAGTTTGATAAACAAACCCAGCTTGAGTACAGAGAAACACAGAAGCCACATTCTGACACACCACAGATATATCAGATATGGCAAACACTACACTTCCCTCAGACCTTATTGCAATCACAGCAGCATCAGAGTGGAACCATGGGACATGGGTTTGCTGTGCAGTGCATTCCACATCCTTTTACTTAGAGGAGACAAATGTAATAGGATATGTGGATCTTAATAAAGTCTGAAGAAATGACAACATGAGATCTGGCTTTTCATTTTCCACTCTACTGGAAATACCGTTTTCTACATTGAAAAGCCACCAAGAAAGTAATTTATGCTTTAGGTGCACAATCACTTAACGTGGATATTACTACTGTGTTAAACTGCTGACAAAAGAGTAACGATTAACCGCCATCACCGAAGCAAGAGGACGAATCAGAGAGCAGCTGCTTTTTCAATGCGGTTAGAGGAGACAGATGAAATACGAGATAAATGCTGAGTGCAAAAACGACCCCTCCACCATGGTCACTGAGATGCTGTATGAGCAAAGCATGCCACGCAGGAGATATCATCAGTTTTGTGTTTGCACTGTGATACCTAATACTGCTTAAAGGAGAGAGCGTTTATCCTCAGGAATGCAGCGGCGATAAAAAGTGAATTTATGGGCAGTAATGTACGCTGGGGGCACTTTGAAGGAACACATTGTTGCAACTTCATTTACCTTCTTTGTCAATGTACGTAACACGAGCATCGTGTTTCAAATGCTGTCGCACATGTGTGCACAAATGAATTAAATATTTATGGTCATCATATCAAGTTACTAGCAGAAAGCATGTTGGGAACACAAGGGGGGAGGACTGATGGGGCGGGGGTCATAATTGAGTTCAAAGAAAACATCAATGTGATTTCTATTGTAAAGGATGTGAGTATATTCATCACCTGCAAGCAAACTTTGATTAAATTGGTAAACTTTGAATGATACTAATTGTGTCCACTCAGTTTTATCATTTAATTTCCTATAAATGGGATTTTATTGATTTATTAAACTGACATTCATCTCTGTTAATCCGGTGATATTAACTCATCCAACGTGCAAAGAAAAATAATGACCACAACTTCAGTAAGTGATGAATCAAACCTCTAGACTACTGATGGGCGGTGGGGTTGGGGGGGTGAGGGGGGGCCATGGTGGAAGGGCGATTAATGCTCATGCTTTACAGTAAGATTACTAGTTTAAGCCCCTGCTGTAATTTATGGTTTCTATATAGAATTTGTATGTTCTCCCCTTGTTTGTCTGGATACGTCAGCATTCTCCCAAAGTATGAAACATGTAGGTTAGTTGACCATTGATATAAATTGAAGGATTAAGAGTTACAAGATAAATTAAAGAAAAATCAATCAAATGATAATGAAATGCTGTTTTTTAACTGTTTAATGGGTTTGAAAGAATAGATTAGCAGCTGACCTGAACTACAGTATTCAGTATACAGTATCAAATGCATCAAATTCGCTGGGGATGCATTATAGCAAAACAAGTGTACAACAAAATACTTATTTTAACTTTTCTACCATTTTTTCCTGTTTGTAGAGTGAGCCAAATTCCATATTTATTCATTTTTGCTAAACTTTATTCTATTAATTAAAGTTGCACTGTCTATTAAGGGTTAGTAAAATTGTCATTCCCTGTAGGAGTTTTCACTGTTTACGCAAAACAGATAGTGTGCACATCTGGGAGTTGAAACATTTACGTAAAGTCTCAGGAGCTGAGGTGGCCTGGATTTTCCAACTAAACATTTTAGCAAAACTCAACAACCTTGGAAACAAAGCTGGAAACAAAATGTCACCCAGACATACAATAGTTAAACCAATTTTCCCAAAAATAGAAAATGCTCCACAATACCAGATGTTTTTTTTTCTTTTGCATTCTAAAAGAAGATGTCTGTTAGAGTCATTTAGACAAGATTGTTCAGCTGTTCAAAGACTCCTGTGGCCTGGTTTGAGCAGATATAGCACTTGGCAGATAGTGAGATTGACAATACAAGTGTTAAGATTCCATGTAGAGTGTGTCTGGGGGGTTGTCCCTGTGCCGTCAAACACAAATAAAACAGCAAAAAGGGAAAGGGAGAGGTGGAAACTCTTAAAGCAACCTTCCCGCTTATATGCAATCATTATTACACAGAAACCTGCTGTCTCGCAGGGAGCTTGATTTTTAATTACAGACGTGACGAGGAAGACACGAGAGAGTTCAAATGCAACCAACCCATGAGCGGTTCCCCCCGCCCTGCATGGAAATGGTCCTCTCGCCACACAGCATGCTGCACAGATTAGCTCAGGGTCGGAAATTACAGAACATCGACCAACCTCAGTGGAACTCTCTGCAGGGACAGGCCAACATTCAGGACCAGCTTCCTGCAGGCTAATAAAGGCACTGTTTTCCTTTGAGCGAGCTAAATAGGCCTCTCTGTTCAAAGGTTATTCCTGGCTCATTGTACGGGAGATTAATGTTTATTTTTCTTTATACTGAGTTTATTTAAAGTGCTGTTATAAATAGACTTGATCCTTACTTAACATACTTTCAGGAGTCTCAAAGTACTCCTTATTTCATACTTAAGAAGTGTGTCCCCAGGCAGTTTGAGGGCACTGAGGTATTTGATACTGGTGTAACTCAAGAAATGCTCACGATGTTAAACTTTGCTTAATGGGGTGCCTCAAGGATCCGTCTGCACCTCCCCTCTCTTTTTCCTCCCCTGCTGCGACACCATTCATGACACATGATCATTGATTCTGGGGACACAAATCAAGGGATCTACTTCACCCTGGTGGGAGGTACAGCTCTTGTGCGTCAACACTTGCCCGACCTTAGGAGGGATTTTCTTTTCCACAATTTTCATGGGCTAGTGTAACACTTTCAAAGCTAATATTTTCCGCCTTGACGAACATGAAATCCATCCCCTGGTAATAATGAAACTGTAGGGGAGCATTTTTAAGGAGGGAGCTGAGCACACAGTACAAGATTTACACACCGCTCCTCAGACAGCTTTGAGCTTTTATCTGCCTGTGATACACAGCTCTCACATGGTCAGAGAGGAAACTGATACACAGACCTGCACGGTCACATATGAGTAAATATTGAAGGACATTAGAAAATGCATTGTGAAATGCAATTGTTTACCCATGAACACAAGTCACAACAATTACCAAATTTGTGTATATCTAATTCATCTGAACCAGATGTTGATCTGGAAATATATATATATAATAGATTTATAACATAGCATGTTTTTTTTCACATTTGATTACATTTGCATTGTGTATTGTTCTAGCACATGTCTCAAAAGTAGGACACCAGGCTCTAATGAGCCAGAGAATCAGTAAAGTCAGAGAACAGTAAAACAGCAGGATTAGTAACATCAGGGTGAAACAGGCAAAGGTCAAAAAACACATGGTAGAAACCCACAAGCCAGGAAACACTGGTTCACCCTTCAAGGCAAAAAAGCTACCTGGCAAGGAACTAGGGGAAAAGTCAGGCTTAAAAAGTGACAGGGGAGGAGTTAAAAAGACACAGGTGGAGCAGGTTAAATAATCACAGTGGAGGGAGACACAGGTGGCAGGGAACAGGAAATCAACTGGGTGTAGACACAGGAAAGCAGGGAGTCGAGATTATAGAAGAAAAAAGAGAGAAGTAAAGAACTGAACTAAACAACCAACATATTTATATGTCAGTTTTTCAGTCTCTCTTTTTGGGGAGCTTTTATGTTGATAGTCATTTTTTGGATGGGGGGGTTATAGGATGTTTTTCAAGTAGCAAGTTAACAGATTGCTGAATGTGCTGAAGGTTTCTTTTGAATGTGTCTGTCAGTTTTCAAAATACTGTTTTCAACAAAACGGAAACTGGCATGACCTTAAAGCCCTTCAGTATTATTGCATAAGAAACTGCCGCGCTTCAGGCTGGTCACAGCCAACTTCTTTCCTTGACCTTTTCAGTTTTTATTGGATCTCTAGAGGTTTTACCATTTACACGGACATTTTTGTGTATTATGATCCTCTGCTGTATTCATATCTGCGCCTTTCACTGGGTAATGATCAACATTATAAGAAACACTGGCCTTGAACACAGAGCTTTAGGTGGTTTAGAATTAGCCTTACAGTATTGTTCAGTTTTACTTGTGTCCCAGCTGAAAGACCAAAGTGTCAGGTCTGTCTCTCTCTGGGTAATCAGTTTATATGCTCACCTGTGTCCTGTCCTCTGCTCGCCTCTTTTACTCCCGCTCGTCACACCTAGTGCTTTGGTCAACAAGTCAACCTCCCTACCTTTATGTTTCGTATTTGGTAACGCAGAAGACTACGCTTGTGATCAGAAGGTTGCCATGAATCTGAACACTCCTCACACTCTCGGCACAGTGAAGTCCAACCCAATGCTAATATTTACATTCTCATTCTCTCTCCCTTCACTGCCTTCAGTGAAACACAAATATTCCCAGGGAACCACAGTCATCACAGATGTTGAATGATCCCTAATCATGTTATACAGTATTGGTATGCAGGATTGTTATTGTTGTGAAGCTTTTATGACCCTAACTGTAAATGCAGTGAGTAAAAATTACAGTGGGACATATTTTCCCGATGCAACAGCAGGAACAGTTTGTTACACAGCCATTACCGTAATAATCCTCACATAAACATTAACAACGACGCCTCAGTCATTAGGTCCTGTCTCGGAACAATAGAAGAAACAGTTGCTGTACCATTAGGTGAAACCATTAACAGCCTGGAGAAAACACTGTATTATCTGATACCAAGGAGAGGTGTATTGATCTTTCCCTCTGCACAGAGCAGTAGGGGGGGGGGGGAAACAACGGGGAGAAAAAATTAAATCAGAGTCCAACTGGAGATGAAATCTGGTCAGACTCAAGTGTATCACCTGAGCACGGGCGGGGATTTCAGCCACTTAACCCCACGGTATCGGTCTGACCCTTTGAGGTCTTCTGATCTACCATCAGACGGTGTTGTAAACCAGCATCAAGGACCCTTGTTACAGAACAATCTCCTGCAAGTTGAATATTTTTTACGGCTTCACAGAACGACCCCCCTACTGATCAGGTACATAATGTCTTCATCCCTGCTTCTGCCAAGCCATTAGCTTTATTTGTGGTATGGGAGTTGTTTTATGGTATGTAGGTACCTCCTTCAGCGCCTGAGAGAAGGAACGGCTCTCCAGGACTTTACAGCTACACGGCAGCTTCCCTTTCATTTACTAGTTTCTACACCCACTGTACAAGATGAATACACGCTGTTTTAATTTGAAGTAAATCATGTCTTAGAATAACAGTACTGTACAACTATGATTGCATTAAGTAAAGTTTTTTTAGTTGAGTCCAACAGTCTACTGGGTTCAAGCAGTCTGTCCTGAATCAACAATACCTATATAACAATACAATTATCAGAGCATTAACAAAAAAAGATGGCGCTGTAGTCATATGATCTAAGTTCTTATCTACATCATAATGACATGGTGAATCCATAACTGTAGCAGTTTCAGATTAAACCTATGACTGTCGTAACTTTTAAACCAATACTGGTGTTAATATTGTAATATTGTTTCCCATGGTTCTAGGTAATATTTCAAAACCACTTGCAAAAAACAAGACAATGAGCAACTTTTCCAAGTCTCTCTCTCTTTCCTTGTATTCACAATCGACTTTTTTGTATCAGTTTGAAAGGCCTGAAAGAGATCACAGAGAGTTTGTGCTGAGCTATCCTATCTCCAGGGGTCCCAGCGTAGCACCTCTGATTCTGCAGTAGTCTTGAGATCATAGATCTTCACACCTCAGGTGGCTACTCTGTCCAACTCCGGAGCCTCGGTGCTGCAGTTTCAAAGGCCATCCGAAAAAACACAGTGTGTGAAATGGGATAGGCGGTTTGATTCACGCTCCCACTACTCTCAGTGCTATTCTTCACTGTCCTCCTCGCTCCTTTGCACCCTCAGCGTGCAGCCATATTCATTTCAGACGAATAGAAAGGTCGCAGTCTTCTTCATTTTCTTATCTTCATTCGAGATCAGGACTTCATGAGCAGAGCAATTTGTGACGAGAGGGTAAAACAGATGCTGCTCTGCAACACCATCTCCATCTCGATCCTGTAAAGGTCGAATTGTTATGGAAATGACTTTCATTACTTTAGACTGCTCCTCTCTGTGTAACCTGCAATGGGATCAGTAAAACTTCCAGTGCATCTTAATGCCTTCAACAAGAAAAGAAAACGCTAATGTTTCCAGAAAACTTAAACATAATTAAAGTCTAATCATCTTTAATGAAATTCAATAATAATTAGGCATTGATGTTCATCAAACAACATCTTCATATCAGCACATTCCTGCGCCTAGGAACAACCAGTTAACCTGAACAGCAGAGTCTCAGCCGCTGAACACACATCACTAATTGACAAGAGTAACTGTTGCTACGACACGTTTCCATTTCATTACTGACTCATTAATCACACCGTTTATTAATTAAAGAGTTATAGCCTCTGTGCCGAAGGTGCAACAGAGCATCGTCCCTGATTGGCTTCATGGGATGAGGAGGAAGAACAGGCTGTTCTCACACACACACACACACTCAAAACGTTAAAATTGTATTTATTTTTTTTTCATTATTTTCCATCGAGACTTATTAACAGACACGTGTCGTGAGGTGAGAACAATACAGAACTGGAAATAATCTCTTTAGTGTCCTCCACGGCTCTGGTTTGAGCGCTTATGAAAGATCTGTGCACTTTAATAATTCAACACTGACACCTGCTGGTAGGGTGTAGAATGGCAGGGGCTGTATATTATTTTGGATTGAGCCAATATTTATTATAAGTGCATATAATAACTTGATATTTTATGGTACAAGTCAACTTCAGTTGTTGCAAATCTGCCTTAAATACAATTCATATGCCATTTGGGCAAAAATGTATGAATTAATCGAAATATGCTGGGGTTGGTTTTTTTTTCATATTTTGCTGCAATATCCAGACCAAAATCATTAAACTCAAATTGTTGTTTTCTCTTTTTGTAATTTCCCTATTACATCCCAATAAATATCATGTGTGGGCAAATTGTCCAACAAGTGTTTTCCTGACACTAAAGCACTTCAGACTTATTGCTTTAAATATTGCTACACCAGGTACAGTGGATTCTTTAACCAGTACAACAGATGGCCAGGTTCAGAACCAATAAACTGTATACAAAATACCTGTAATTGCTCCGTGATTTTGCAGTTTCCTCTGAATGCAGTACACAGATAAAGACAGAAGAAGAAAAAAATATTAACACGTATTCAGAGCTACGTTCTCTACTTTTCAATTTGAAAACTACGTTATCAACAAGTTAGATAGGCTGCTCTCTATAGCACAATGTTATTTTATTAGTGCATTTAACTCATTGACCAGGATATTTATGCTAAGGTTCACGCACCACCTGCAGGAAATACAGAAAATTTCATGCAAATTCACACAACTTTTAAGCAGGTCCCCATCAATACTTGATGAATTTACTCCTACAGATTTTATATTTCCCCCCAAAAAATAGATGTAAAAAGCTAGGCTATAATTGACATCATCAAACGACTGCAGATCAAGATGATGAATGGAGCTGGCCTTTTTCTCTCCAGATGCTCCACCTAAAACTGGCAAAGGAAGCCTCACACACCTCTGACAACACAGGGCGTTTATTTGCCTCAACTGTCAGCAAATATAAAGAGATTAAACTCAAAATTGTCACTGGGCCAGACACTAATTCATACACTTCTGGCAGCTTTATGTGCGAGTTAACCCGACAGGATATGGCTAAACCGCTCCATCACATTTCATCATCATCCCACCCTTTCCTGCTTCTGACTCACTCCGTGTACTTTTCATCCTGTAGATTTTCAGTACTGCCATTCTACATTTCATCGTGGGCTGCAGTATTCAGGCCCCAAAAGTGTAAAACTGTTTGGTTTGTTTGGCAAAGGTCGATGCAAATGATACCTAGCAAAACACTCGTCTACTGCAACCCAACAGCGGACTCTGCTGACTGATCCTTATTTCCTCACGCTTAGACTTCCTCAGATGATGGAGGGTGAAACTAACGAAAAGCGAGGTTTCTGAGGGGAACAGTGGGGCCTCACATTAGTCTCGGCAACAAGAGGTCAGTGGGAAAAGTGCTGCGGGACGACGATTTAATGCCCAAAATGTGTTAAACAAATACAGAAATGCATGAAATCGGTGCAACGTCAGCGCTAATGCTTGACATGTTCTTTATTAGAAACAAGGCTGGCTCTCACTTCCCAAAGGCTAACAATCAATCAGTTTGGTGTGGCTGACTTACTTACAAAATCCCATGCCACTAAACAGCTGCAGCTTAGCTAGGCACTTAATGCAATGAGTTTTTCCTCAAAAAACAAAAACCTTTCCCCTTTAAAACTGTTTTCTATCTTCTGCCTTCAGCAGCATTCAAATGAGAAACTGCTGAGGTGGCACAGAACAAAAAAGATGCAATTGGAACCGTATTATCAGTCTTCATATTTAATTTCACTCATGTTCAGACTTGATTCTCTCCTTTTTTAACATCATCCAAGTCAGAGCCAATTTCCCAGCACTTAGCAGGAGATAGAACATGGAGCATGAATGGCTGTTTCGGATTACGGCAGCCCTTTACCTTCTCACCGAATCCTGCATTTGATATTTATGGGCCCTCTTTGACTTTACAATATGTTGATGGATTTTTATGAGAGTAGGCACTGTTCGTGCACCGAGCCAAGTCCAGAGCCGAGTAAGCAGCCACTTTGATGGTCTGAGGTAATCTGATTGAGGGGATTTCACTGCTGTTTCCCAGGTCTCTCTCCTCATACCGTATGTTTAACTGACCTGAGAGCAGTAGATAATCATATTACATTTTCCTGGATTGTCATCGTCGGCTGATTTCGCTTAAATGTTTTACACAACTTCAGGAATAACAACACGTCTTGGGAAAACAATTACGTCCAGAGTTAAACCTGCTGACAAGTGGGGTTTGAAAAAACCAACAGCTGGTACAGGATTTAAAGCTGACCTACTGTGGTGAGCAAGGACCACTTTGGTGACAGTTATTGATCTGACCACTCGGGCCACTGTTGAGAAGTAAAGGTAAGTAGGTGAAAGTCTGAAACATTCTATACCAAAATAGTTATTATTAGTTATTATTTTACCAACAGCAATTCTCCAAGAGCAAATTTAGGGCATTTAAATAATGACAACAGTGCAGTGAATGACGTTTGAATTACTGTAGTAATACTACAGATTTAAATTTAAGTAAAAAATATTCTTAAGCAGAGTTGGGCAGAGTAGGCGGTAATCTAAGTACTTTTACATCTAAGATAAAAGATTAGTTTAATCTATAATGTTACTGTTTGAACTGTTGAAGCAGCTTGTGTAACTGTACTTATTGTGTTGTATGTCTGTTCCTGCTCTCACTTTCTTACACACAAATTTCCTGGGCCTCCATTTCCAAGAAATACCACAGGTCAGTACATGTCAAAACAAAACATGTCTGCTGTAGTACCAGAATCATGTCAAAAATGCCAGTTAGGGCATCAAGAATAAAACATGAGCAAAAATATAGGTGGTTATGTTCTTGCGACCTCTATAGGACAGAACAGTTAAAACAGCATTTCTACTAATCTTGAAGAAACACGTGTTCAACTTCAGCCTTAAGAATCGTTGCATCTTTATTAAATGGCATGTGTCTACACAGATGTACTACCACATCATGGATACCCAGACCTTTGACAACTGAAGAAAGTATCACTCAGCATGGGGATATTAGCTGAAACATAATCACATATTCATGTATGAAAAGCATCCTGAGAGCTTGCGGCTGATTGGCTGTAATCTGATTAGTCGAACATCTCCTGTGAAAGTAATTCACTTTGATGCTACCAAAACATCAACTCTGTGTGTGTGCGTAAACAGACTGAGCTGCTACAGCATCAGCTCAACCCTTGTCTGTAATTCAATTACTGGATTTGAATCATGTGACATGATTCATGTCCTATTTAACATCCAGTCAGCCAGAGGCCTGATTACAGAAGCCACAAATTGTCAAATACTGAACCTGAATGAACGTTTATGTCTCCTAGAAAAAGAAAAGAAAAGAAAAAAACAGCAAGGTTGTAATTATCCTCCTAAATGTCATTTCAAACAGATAGATGAAATGCAGCAACGTGAGGTCAATGGTAGGTTTAACTTCCCAGATTAATAGAACAGAATTCACAACCGTTTGTCCCTCTGCAGTTAAATTCTTCGACCCTGGCTTTTTAACTTTATGAATTAACAAATGGAAATTTAACTGATAATGCACATCCCAACTGCTTTGTGTTAATTATTACTCTACAACAGTGGTTATCAACTGGATGCCCAACGGATTTCATTTAAACTGAGTGTACGGCCCCTAGGTGTTTGTTCCCTGAAAATCAGTTGTATGTATCACAGAAGCACAGAATATGAAAAATAATCTCATAAAAAACATTTTCTAACCTAAAACATATACGCTCCGTCCGCCTTGGCCAGTATGCACTTACCTGTTCACTCTCCTTGGTCCCGGCTTGATTACTCCAATTGCGCACACCTGCGGCCTGGACTGTGTTGCTACTACGTCGCCGTGCTGTCTCTCCTGCGGCTTAGCGAAAACCTCCGCCGGGTGTTGTATTTAATTTATTTACGTAATATGCATGTCTAACATTTCCATAATACAACTCTACTGTGTGGGGATGGGTGAAACAATCTAGAGAGGGTTGATAACAGTGTGGTGGAGGTTCGTGGAGTGTAAATATATACGGAAATAATATAAAAACCATCTCGGTCCTTCCTTGCGGATTTTCCCTTTTCGCGGTGGGTCTTGGAGCGCAACTACCGCGATAGGAGAAACAAAGTGAAAATAACTGTGAAATGGGTTTTAACATTACATAAGGATGTTTTCAAATACCAGGGAGGACACTGTGAGAACAGCTCTCCACTACCTAAAATCAAAAGCAGCTGTCACGACTGGGAAAATGTGTTATGGATTTGATGAGATGATATGATGCCATCCCAGAAACCTCTGCGTTGGCATGGAATGATATTTCATCTGGTTCAAATGGAATATCTAGTTGTGTTTTTCTTTTTCTTTTTTTTCCCTGGAAAATCCAAACTCTTTTCTTTAAGCAGTTACAACATTCAAGTGGAATCAGTATCAAAAAGTCTTTTAATCATGGACTGTGGGCACAGGGTTTGTCTTTCAACCAGACAGTTGCAGGTTCAATTCTCAGGCAAGACCCTCTACATCAAAGCTCCTCAACCAAGTACAATCATTCGGTCCCTTTCATACATGGATCGGTTTATTGATATTGCAAGAACTGGAATTTGCCTTTGGTTTGTTTCACTATTAAACACAACACTTTCATAAAGTCGTATCTAGTACTTGCTTGAAAAGTTGACACAGCTGTTTTCGTATTTGGTCAATCTGGGCTGTCAAGAAAAAAAAACATTGTATGTTGAAGGTAAGTCCAGATGTAAATATTCAGCTTCCTTCAGAAACAATAAGCAGGGTGACTGAGAGTCCACTCTGACTTTTTATAAAAACTTTGTAAACCTGGTTTAAGAGTCTCCCTACATCCCTCATGGTCAGAATCCCCTGGTCCATAAGGACTGGAGGGAGAGGTCCAAACATCTGCGAGTACCAGTGACATCCCCTCTCCCTGTGATTACCGTGGATATGGTTAAATGAACCACCTGAACATGGTGTTCCTAACACGCTACTTTTAGTAGTTAGTGGTTTCCTTAGCCTGGTATTTTGAGAACAAAGGTTTCCCCATCACTGTTTTGACCTTCACTGTGACCTTGTTCACTTGTAATAACAGGCCACCTAAAGTCAGTGAAACTATATGGTACCACTATAGTGCTACTATAGGTAGTACTCAAAATACTATTCATAATGCAAAGCATTTAAGTCTGAGAGCACCAATGTGAAAACGAAGACGACTGAAGCTTCAATAGAACCGAAGAAAGCCAGAGAAAAAACAGATCCTCTTTAAAATGAACCCCAAAAAAATTCAATTCAAAGAAATAATTGACTACATTCTCTCTTCAAAGGAAGGATACTTGACAACTACAGTCATCCACCACGTGTTGCGTTGCTATTAATTCACCGCTAGATGGAACTGATGACCCATGAATAGAAACAAATTATTTGAGATTTATGTAGTTATAATATTGACAGCATTGTACTTGAAACTTAAATATGAAGTTTAGAACATGAACAGATTGGAGTAATTTAATTAAAGTTAAAATTTTAAATGAATTACTTTTAAAGCAACTTTAAAAACATTTTTTTTATATGACTTCATATGTAGGTAATATTTTGCGATAAAAATGACATTCAATACCCTGAAGATGTCAGATTTTTTTTCTCCATTACTACATATATTTTCTTTCTAAGTCGTCATTAGGTGCTAAGTTTCCTGCCTCTTTAGATTGACGTCCTTATCCAGGAGCCCAGACAGCAGCCGGATTGCTGCACACAGAGGGGGTAAGAGGCTGAGGCAGGGCGGGCAAAAGCGCACCGCCATCCAATGAGATCAGTGATGGGAGGGAGTTTGTGGAACTCCTGCTTTGTCCTAACTTACTGTTGGACTCCTGAACACAATATGACTGAAGCGCCTGTACCGTTATTCCACGGGACGTTGCGTGGGCTCAGCCGTCTGCACACACACACTGGCCGTCTGCGCTCTAACTTTGGATAAACTTTTGTTTTCACGGAGCTCAGAGGAGCCGGAGGATCTTCTGTCGTCTTTGCCTTTTTAGGGATCGTTTGATTCCTTACCGAAAATAATGCTGTAATTGGAGAAGTTGAAGTGAAACTTTTTTCCTCATCTGCAGGATTCATTCTCTCCATTCAGAGGATTAAGTCGCACTGGAAGAGTGCTCTCCTCTCTGCAGCAGAGAGGAGAGAAAAACACTTCACTGGACAAGTTGCAGACGGAAAGAGCGTGGAAAGAACTGTTGTTGCGTTTTTGTTTTATTTTAATCTTACTTTTGCACAATGCTGGAGTGACCTTTTCGGACTAAACGAGCTCAGAAAAGTTGATGCATCATCCGGCATGGACTCTGTCTGAGAAAGGAGGACTGGCTCACTGACCATGGCGCACACAGGTAGGAGTTTGGGCCGGTTTCACTTCATTCTGCTGATGCTTTGGACTTTATCGCGGTACTCCGCATCCAGCCAAATCCGCCAAGAGTTTCGTGTATTGGAGGAACAGCCCGTGGGCACCTATGTGGGCACCATAGAGACCAAGCCCAGCTTCACGTACCGCTTCAGCGAGCACCACAAACTTTTTGCCATCAATGGCACCACAGGTGTCATTTTCACCTCCTCGGTGATTGACAGGGAGGTCCTGACAAGTGATGTCATCAATGTAGTGGTGCTGTCCAGTCAACCCACCTATCCCACAGAAGTGCGGATCGTAGTTTTGGATATTAATGACAACTCACCGGTGTTTCCAGACGCCTCCATTGTCGTTTCCTTTAAGGAGGACGCGAGCAGCGGCCGGCAGGTGATCCTGGACACTGCCACTGACGCAGACATTGGAAGTAACGGAGTTGATCACACCACGTACAGAATAGTAAAAGGCAACGAGCGGAGGAAATTTCGCCTGGATATTACAGTCAATCCAAGTGGAGAGGGCGCGTTCCTGCACCTCGTCTCCACTGGAGGCTTGGACAGAGAGTTCACTCCTTTCTACCAGCTGCTGATTGAAGTGGAGGACAAGGGAGACCCCAAAAAGTTTGGCTACCTGCAAGTAAATGTGACTATTCAGGACATAAATGACAACCCCCCTCTGTTTGAACAAGAGCAATATCATACCAGTGTTTTTGAGGATACAGCAGTAGGGTCCAGTGTCCTGCAGGTCACAGCATCAGATCAGGACGAGGGAGCCAATGCTGAAATCAGGTACTTTTTAGATGAGGGCACACCTTTCCAAATAGACCCCAAAGTGGGTATTATCACTATAAAAGAAGTTTTGGATTATGAGACTAAAAAAGAGTATTCACTGACTATTCATGCAGTAGATAACGGGATGCCCTCTTTGTCAGGCAGAACAGAAGCCACAATTAAACTTCTAGATGTAAATGACAACGACCCGGTGGTCAAATTTAGATATTTTCCCACAACTTCTAAGTTTGCCTCAGTTGATGAAAATGCTCAAATAGGTACAGTTGTGGCTCTGCTCACCGTCTCAGACTCAGACTCCGGCACTGCTAATGGCAACATATCTGTTTCTATCTTAGGAGGCAACGAGCAGAGGCACTTTGAAGTGCACACATCCCCAGTGCCCAATTTGAGTCTGATCAAAGTAGCTAGTGTGTTAGACAGGGAGAGAATTTCCTCGTACAACCTCACTGTGTCAGTGTCAGACAATGGCAAACCTATGGCACGCTCGTCCTTTGCCAGTTTGGTTATTTTTGTGAACGATATAAATGACCACCCTCCTATATTTCAGGAAACACTGTACAGAGTAGATATCAGTGAAGACATACCAAAAGGCAGCTACATTAAAGGGGTTTCTGCAACAGATGGTGACTCCGGGCAGAATGCCAACCTGCGCTACTCCCTGGTGTCTGGAAATGCTTTGGGCTGGTTTTCCATCAGTGAAAACAGTGGTCTGGTTACCAGTGCAGCTTTGCTGGATAGGGAAATAGCGTCTGAAATTGTGCTCAACATTAGTGCCAAAGACCAGGGGCTGCAGCCCAAGATTTCCTACACTAAATTGATAATCAACATCACTGATGTGAATGACCAAGTGCCCACATTTACTCAGAGCACATATCATGTTTCTCTGCCGGAGCATGCTCCTGCTGGCACTGAGCTGGTGGTGCTGTCTGCCTCAGATGATGACCGAGGGGCCAATGGAACTGTCCGGTTCACTTTTGATGCAGAGACTCCAGCCAATGTCCAGGAGCTGTTTCGCCTGGATGCAGTGTCAGGGCGATTAAGCACAGCCGTGGAGTTAGACAGGGAGGATCAGGGCTCCTACTTACTCCACATCCAGGCAGCAGATGCAGGCACCCCCCCTTTACACTCTTTAGGAAAAGTCAACATCACTCTGAGAGATATCAATGACAATAGGCCAGTTTTCTACCCTGTGCAGTATTTTGCCAATGTAAAAGAAAATGAGCCTTCAGGCTCTTATGTGACCACAGTTTCAGCCACAGATCCCGATTTAGGTCGAAATGGCACAGTCAGATATATAATTACAGCTGGAGATGCTTCCAAATTCCGCATTAATAGCAACACAGGGAAAATTACCACTCTGGTGCCTCTGGATAGGGAGGAAAAGACTGCTTACCAGCTGCAGGTGACAGCAGCAGATGGTACTGGTCTGCGTTCAGACACTCAGGCCATTGTGACTGTTACTGTCATAGACACACAGGACAACCCTCCAGTATTTGGTCAAAACATCTACAGCTTTGTCATGTTTGAAAATGTTGGCATTGGCACAGTGATAGGGACAGTGTCAGCCACCACGGTGGATTTAAACACAAACATTTCATATCTGATCACCTCTGGTGACCAAAGGGGAATTTTTGCTGTTAACAGTGCAGGTCAGATCACAGCGTCCAGTCAGGTAGACAGAGAAGAACAAGGTTTTTATCAGCTGAAAGTAGTGGCCAGAGCTGGAGAGATCACTGGAGAGGCATTTGTTAATGTGACAGTGAAGGACTTAAATGATAATGCCCCTCATTTTATCCATGCTGTGGAGCATGTGAGTGCAGTGGAGAACTGGAGCACAGGTCATGTCATATTCCAGGCCAAAGCTGCAGATCCTGACGAGGGACCGAATGGTGTGGTGGTCTACAGCCTCAAACAAAACCCCAGAGGTCTGTTTCATATTCATGAGAAACATGGTCTCATCACACTGACCAGCCCACTAGAGGTCACCACTAGCTCTTATGAGGTGGAGGTCATGGCCTCAGACATGGGGGTCCCACAGCACACCTCCAGCCTTATCCTTATCATCAGTGTTTATGACGTGAATGACAACTCACCAGTCTTTGACCAGCTATCATATGAAGTCATAATCCTGGAGTCTGAGCCTGTCAACAGCCGCTTTTTTAAAGTGGAGGCCACCGACAAAGACTCTGGTTTCAATGGAGAGATTATCTACAACATCGTTGGTGGCAACACTGGTGACGTGTTTGGCATTTTCCCTGACGGCCATCTGTATATCAAAGCAGAGCTGGACAGAGAGATGCAGGACAGATATAACTTAGTAATCTTGGCCAAGGACAGAGCTGTGGAACCGTTAAGTGCCACCGTCAATGTCAGCGTGATTCTTGATGATGTAAATGACAACCGCCCTCTCTTTAACAGCACAAATTATGTGTTTCATTTTGAGGAAGAGCAGAAAAGGGGGTCACTGGTTGGTCGGGTTTGTGCAGAGGATAAGGACTTTGGACCAAACAGTGATGTCAGATATACCTTTGAGAACCCGCAGCCCAATTTTGAGCTGAATGCCGTCACAGGAGAGTTGACCAGCACACTGCAGCTGGATCGTGAGTCTCTCATGAGACAGAGAGGCGCCGCTGTGTTCAGCTTTGTGGTCATTTCATCAGACCAGGGTCTCCCCAAGCCCCTCAGAGACCAGGCTAAAGTGCAGGTTTACATTCAAGACATCAATGACAACACGCCTAAATTCACCAAAGACATTTACCAGGCCTCCATCTCAGAGTCGGCTCAAAACATGACACAGTTGCTGAGAGTCTCAGCTTCTGATGTGGATGAGAATAATAATGGACTGGTGCGTTATCGCATCACTGAGGGCAATGAGGAGGAGCAGTTTACCATTGACAGCAGCTCTGGACAGGTTACATTAGTAGGAAAGCTGGACTATGAATCTACATTCTCCTATTCTCTGAAAATCTTAGCTGTTGATGCTGGAGACGTGCCCTTGTCCTCCTCATGTATGCTCAGTATCAGTGTCCTGGATGAGAATGATAATTCCCCATCCTTCCCTAAATCTTCCCTGTCTGTGGATGTCTTGGAGAACATGAGGATAGGAGAGTTGGTGGCCTCTGTGACAGCTACTGATGCAGACTCCGGTCAGAATGCAGACATTATCTACAGCATCACAGCTACGAACAACCATGGCACTTTCAGCATCAGCCCTAACACTGGCAGCATCTTTCTGGTCAAAAAGCTGGACTTTGAAACACAGTCATTTTACAAACTTAACATTACGGCCAAAGATAACGGGAGGCCTCCTCGCTCATCCTCCATCCCTGTGGTGATCCAAGTCAGGGATTTCAATGACAATCCTCCCATATTTACTCCTGGTGACATTTTCAAATCCATTCCTGAGAATCTTCCACTTTCATCCTCGGTCATGATCATTACAGCTCATGACACAGATGCGGACATTAATGGGCAGCTGGAGTATTCCATTGTCCAGCAGATTCCCAGAGGAAACCACTTTAACATTGACTCGGGCAGTGGACTCATTTACACCAACAGAGAAATTGACAGGGAGTTCTCTAATCTGTTTGAGCTGACAGTCAAAGCCACAGACCAGGCGTTTCCAGTAGAATTCCGCCGCTTTGCCTTGAAAAACGTCACAATATGGGTAACAGACCTGAATGACAATGTTCCGACTTTTGTATCACAGAACGCCCTCGTGGCTGAGCCCAACATTGTTATCGGCTCCATTCTGACAACAGTGGTGGCAGTTGACCCTGATGACGGGGCAAATGGTGAAGTGGAGTATGAGCTTGTAGAAGGAGATTCAGACACCTTCATCATGGACAGGTACAGCGGGGACATTCGTCTGGCTTCCCAGCTGGTTCCATCTCGACTCATGTACACACTCGCCGTATCAGCCACTGACCACGGCACCAACCGCAGGATGTCCAGGACTGAGCTGACTATCATCCTCCAAGGCATGGACGGCCCTGTTTTCTCCCAGCCCAAGTACATCACCATCTTAAAGGAAGGCCAGCCACCTGGCACCAATGTCATCTCCCTTGATGCGTCAAGTCCACGGGGCTCAGCGACCAAAGTGGAGTATTTCATTGTGGCAGTGCGCAGTGGGGGAAAAGCTGTGGGTCGCCTGTTCACCATTGGCCGCAACACTGGAGTGATACAGACCGCAGCAGAGTTGGACAGAGAGAAGGGTTCTGATCTGTACCTGGTGGATGTGTACGCCATTGAGACTGACGTCAATCTACCTAGAACTCAACGTGCTGAGGTAAGTCTTCTATTAAATTTTCTATGCTCCACAGCTACTGGCAAACCACATGTTTTGCAATATTTTACCTATTACAGTCACTGTCATCCGCAGGAGACATTTACAAATAAATATTTGTAATGAAGTCAAGTCCAAAATGATAGGAAACACCTATTACATGTGGTTTCTCATTATTCAAATGTGTCTTATGCACAAATCTGCAGTACATTAAGTAATTATTTTCTTTGGGCCTGTTCTTTTGGACTTTATTGTTCCCATTTCCAGATACATTCATCTTAAATTTTTCTTTCTTTTATATTTGAGTGGTCTGAGAACGGAGAAAATGAGGGTTGCGTGTCTGCTGCACAAGCTGTTCTTGAGCTCTCATGACTAGAATTACTCTTATCAGAGAATATGAAGAGAACATTTCTAACAAAAAGAACTCATTTTATTCCTCCAGTGTAGACATAAACCACTCAAGTCTCCTGTTTCACTTTCAAAGCCCACGATGGTTTGCTCAGCGTGGTTTCAGTTAAAAAAAAATGAAAAGAGTAAATCATATTGTCTTCCAGTTCACATATGCATCGTCAAGGCCTGGGTTACTTTGAGCCATTGACCCTGGGGCTGTTTTGGCACTAGGGTGGTCTTGGGGCACCTTCATAACACTAAAAACCTCTCCACAGGCAACAAGTGACCATTAAAATTGGATGACCCCTTAAGACTTAGTGAAAAGAAGCCGAAGGCAAAGGGAGTGAAACCTTATCAGTCTATTAAGACTACATTGTACCATGTTCCTCTTTTCGTTTTCTTTTTTCATAATAAAATTGAACTTTGTACATTATGTTAAAATGTTGTTCGAAAAAACACTTGTGCAAGGCTGATAAAACATAGACTTAATGCAATGCATGGAGCGCAAACACAAAATTGATTTGCAATTCATTTATTTTTCTGTTCTTAGACTTTTGTAGTTGTTTTAAAATGATTGAGTGACACAGTATTGATGATGAAGATTCTGTTTGCTAGCTATAGATGAACCTTCCTCAACCTTTGTACACATTGTAAATAATACCTAATGCAGGGATCTGCGACAAACTCCAGTATTATTAAAATCAAGAATCACTTGGCGAAATCGTGTTAGCTAAGCTAACTCAAAGGTCTGCTCAGGCCAAATGGGAATATCAAATGTTCCTTTTTTTGCCTGCAGCAAAGATGGCAATCTGCTTTCCTGTGGTCTCTACTGTTGGGCCTTAATGAGAGAATATGGAGCTTTGAGGCTCCATTTTCCAAATGTGGGTCTCCAGATTAGTTTTCGTGCTAAGTCTGAACTTTTATCACCCCTTGGAGAGATGGCTTTACCATTCCACCTGGCCAGGCAGTCAGTCTTTCTGCTTTGAGGAGCGTGAGATCTGAAAAGTGGTGCAGTGTTTCATTGACATGGACAGAATGACCTTTAATTGCTTTATTATTTTTTTGAACATGCTTTATGTGTACTGCAGGTTTCTGCTTTTGTGACAGGAAAGGCAAAGCGTGTTGTGGTGCAATAGCGTAAACCTTCAGACTTAGACTAATGTTTTTCCACTCCATTGTTTATATACCATATACCCAGTAGCAACTAGGAGGATTATTTCCATCCCTAGAGTTGTGACCCTTTCACATTCTCCATTTCCCATTCAAGCCATTGATTGGATTCATAAGAGGGAGCTGGTGTGTTAGTACCTTCTGCGTGCTCCATGTGTTTTGGAAACACTGGGACACAGGGAATTTGGCAGGGCATATTTTATCTGTGATGGAGATCTTAAACAGTTTGGTCTCCTGCTGTGGAAAAAATGGATTCTCTGGTGATGTCCTGTTTTTTTTTTTTTTCCAAACATCTCTGTTTATTAAACTGATTCATGTAGCACTGTTTGAACACATGTTGCTCATCTCTTCAAGTCAACAAATGACTCTGCAAAGTTAAACTATTGTATTTGATGAAGCTTCTTTAAAAGGCCTTTGGATTGTTGTTAAAAAATGACCTCATTACCTAAGAATGATTGTGTTCCTTCCACTCAGTGGCTTGTTGGGAGATTGATGATGTTGGAGAGGTTTTTCTTGGCGTCGCTTCCATCCATTGTTGGTGGATCCAAATTCCATTCATACTTTTTTAGAAGGATGTTTTCTCTTTTCTATACGTTTTGATTCGTTACATTCTTAATAAAAGCTCCACACTCACACACAGACATTGTAAGAGACGTTTTACTGAATCCTTTGTTACATATTCTTCTTTTATAAGCTTTCACACAGGACTGCAGTCATAGAAGTCAGTAGAAGTGGAGTTTAATGCATTGCAGCATATTTTACAACAATAGAGAACTTCGGAAAGTTTTTCGCCTACATCTCAGGACATCTACATCTACTACGTGTAGAAAAATGTATAATAATCTTTAATATACTAAACTCTCATCGACACCTAGTCAAAGGACAAATGTGAGAAGTTCATGGGCTGGAAGTGGACCTCAAGCTGCGGGTTTGAGACACCTGGTTTAAATAGTGAGATCATGGCTCTAGTCATCCTACTAGAAATAAACCATTATAACATTGTGATAAAGACATCATGGAGATCTCTCTGTCAAACCAACAGCCCCTGTTGCTTGTCTCCCGAGCTCTCTCTCTCTCTCTTTGTCGGCCTCCTCCTTGTGTTCGCTCCCTGTAGACGCACTGTTTTCTTAAACTCTGAGATCAAGTGCATTTTTGTGAGCAAGCCCTGAAGTGCCACATCAGTCCTTGCCCTCTCCGCTTAAAGCCATTGTTC
>NC_024321.1:4609428-4617202 GCF_000523025.1 Cynoglossus semilaevis
TCCTTTGTTTTCCTTTGCAGATAAAGTGTTGCATGGGTTTGGTCACGATTCGGTAGTCCTTTGTGTTGTTTTTTGTCAGTGCCAACGTCTCACTCTGGCAGATTTAGTAGTGTGTGTGGACGGCCCTGTCAGACAGCTTTCCTCCCTTCTTCTTCAAGTTAGAGATCCAAAGTAAAGAAAGAAAAAAGTGTAATTGTCGGAGGTTTCTGGACATGTTAGATGATGTTGTTGGGAGTTCTGGGAATGAAGGAAGAGGAGTGGTGGGGAAAACATTTAAGGAGGGGTGTGGAAGTGCTACACACGTAGCTGCAAGGAAAAGAGGAGGAAGGAAGAAGAAGAAGAAGCAAGAGTTAAGATAGAGCTGGACAGGATGGGTTGATCTGCTGGAGATTTTATTCATTACCGTTGTGGGAGAAAAAATACAAATTACTAATAATCTCTTTTTGATGTCTGTTTTATCCTTCGTCTTTCTTCATCCATCCTTGTCTGTCTTCTACGTCTCCATGCCTGCCTTGTGTCTCTGGGAGCCTGTTTGTGTTTCTCTTTGTGATGTGGAGCAGGCTGATTCATAAATCTCATTGGCAGCTCACTTCAAAGTGGCTTTTCTTTCCTGCCTGCCTCTGGTTTGTCCTATACTTTTCGCTCTCTCCCTCTGCTGCGAGGATGCTAAAACTCCACCCCTGTGAACTTGGGAAGGGAAATGTAATTAAAGCATCTGAAGCAGCGTCCAGCTCACAGAGGAGAAAATGTCTCACTGAAACATGAAACCCTCAAAACTAGCCAGGTCAACTAGATATAGACGGCAAGGTCATGTGCCGGACCACTGGAGACAGATGCTGGTTTTCATCTGTGAATTCGTTGCCATGTGTGAGCGTGAATATAACCTGAAACATCGATGAGTTTAGTTCCCAGAGAAATTTTGAACAATGTTAGAGAAACACCCTCTAGCTGTGATTTTGATGTGCCTTTCTTCAAATCAAATTCAGTAAAAAAAAAGGTTTTGATTACATTTGTTCCATGCACAAGCTTTGCATTAAAACCCCACGCTCAGCAGAGGGCCCATTTTACAAGAACTGGATGAGGGACGATGCAGAACGAACCGCATCCTCATGTAATGCAATCCACGGTCTAATTGTGATATTTTAAGTGTGTCGTTTCTCATGCACATGTGCATGAAAAAAAAAGAGAGAACGGGTGGTATCCCTCACACCATGGCACCCACCGTGACTGTAACTCATGCAGTAATGTGGCTGGAAGCACTGTTTTGAAATGGTCATTGAGGAGGTGATGCGTTTCCTCCAGCACCTCCTCATACGTAGGTGGTCGCTTCGGGTGAAGCCCTTGGTGAACCAACACTCCGCAGACCATCTCTCCATTTTATTAGGTAATCGCAATTCAGACTGAGTAAACATTTGTTAATGCAAGCTGCCAGACACACACACACACACACAAACATGCTTATATCAACAACTCAAATCCTCTGAAGAGCAGTTATATTTTGAATGAGATTTTTGTTAGGATAATGAGTAGAACAATTGTTGACTTTTTTTTATTTAAGAGAAACTAAGAATAACAACGACTTTTTTGTTTTATTAAATTGTTTTTTCCTCTTACATAAATATTTCAGGCTTCTGTTTGTAGGACAGTTTGTTTTTTATTAGTGCCTGGCAGTAAATCACACCGTCCGTGTGGCTGAGAGGTCATGAAAAGGTTCTCTGTGTTCTCTTGTGCCATGTTCTATAAAGTGTTGCTCAGTGTTGCTTTAAAGAAGGTGAAAACTCATTTCATTGGCATGAAGCCACAAGTGCTGTTAAATCCCACGGTTTGGTGTGTTAAATTAAATCTGTGACTCTCACGAAACCTGCTCCTCACGACTGGCCGATGTAGTGTAGCATTGGTTAGCATGCTTTCCTCAAAAGAACAAGGTCAGAATGTGCATTTTAGGCTCACCATGAGGTCACCCCCCCAATGTCCCCCCCCCCCCCCCAACTTACAATACACAACACAATAAAATTAATATTTACAGGCCACATGTTGGATGTTTGCGGGCTGATCACTGGTCACTGATCCGGGAGTTTGAAGATCTATCTTCCTAAACCTTTAAAATACGCACAGTAGAGAGGGTCATTTTACTTGGTTATGGATATACATTTTAATTTTAATCCACAGCTATCCTCAATAAATTGGGATTTCAGACCTTGATTTTGACGTATTTTGATGTTATTCAGTCCATATCAAAGATGTTTTGTGGTTCCAGCCGTTGCAAAGGTTTTGCTGGATCATTGAAACCCATAACTTTGTATAGAGTTACAGTAAACTTCCGTAGAGACCGTCAGATACCTTACAATTTCAATGATCTTGTTGAAACGCCGCAGCCCTCGTTGCTTGCGGTAAACTGAATTGTCCTGCTGCGGTCACCCTGCCCTGCTGCTACTCTAAACAGGTTAAAACAAATTTATTTACACACACTATTTTTAAACCTGGTTTAGCCACTAAAATTCTGTTTATAAAGGGAATGCACACGAGTAATAAAAGAAGAATTCTGCGGTTGGCTGTTGTCTAACTTTTCTGGTTCTTATTTCATATTTTTGCCCCTTTCTGCTCCATGCCATGACAACCCTGGACATTGGGTTAGAATAACAAACAATCTCAGCAGAGTCTTAGCATCACTGGGTTTATTTTCACATCAGAGATGAATTTCTCTTCTGCTGTGACTTTGATTGTCATGCCTCATTTGGATGGAAGGTCATTCTCCAGGCTATTTTTTCTAAACATGTTCAGACCAAATCTGCTGGAGAACATATCATTCTCCTGTGCTGGTACTTCACTCTGCAGACCAGGATGTAAGTAAAAGGAGTCATTTCGGGTTTTGTACTTTTAAAAGGAGAGTTCTCCTTCTTATATAACATCCATGCGAAATCCAGAATTTCACAAAATCCAAGACTAGTAGGTAGCTGGTAAATTGGTTTAGTTACCAAGAGCATCCATCAAGGATGTTTGGCCCAGCAATCAAGCATGGATCTTGGCTGAGTGCTTTGTATAAAAAAAAAGTATTTTTTTAAGTTAAAATCAATTGAAACTCATTACAATTAGCAATGGATTTTAGGCTGTAAATATCAACTTACTAATGTCATTGTGAAATGCATGGCCTCTACATAGTGTAACACTACTGGCTGCTACATACTATATTATGTTCAGCATAAGGAAGCATCAGTTTCACGAAAAAAAATGGTGTTATAGGTCCAGAAAATAGAACTCTGTTCTTGTTTAGAACCTTTTTGTTTGACTGTCCAACCAGGAGTCCACATTTGTCTGGTACATCATAAAGAGGAGCTAATCAGACAGTACTGACCACTGTGTGTTGATCAATAGAACCGTTTTAAATTCTCTGTGTAAAAAGCTAAACAGTTAGCAGTCCCTAGTCCCTAAAAGATAAGTGTACCTACTCTTCTGAACTAATGATTTGAACGGTGCAGACGTCGCTCCTTTATTTTTCCTTCTGTGCACTGATAATGAACGGACAATAAAATATGACGAGGGGGAAAAAAGTTCCACTGCTTTCACTTGTAAAACACAGGCAGTTGGAGAGAAAGAGGCAGTGGGGGTTGATTTTGGCACAAATCATCAGCGGTAATAATGGATCCCAGCTACAGAGTGGTTCAGACTTACACGTGACTCACCCAGGCATCAACACATGCACATGAAGAAGAACACACACGCACACAGATTGCAAATATCCATTGTTGTCAGAGTTTTACTTTGCTGCAACGTTGACCTGTCTCTGCTTTTTGGGTCCAAAATAAAGAGTCAAAGAACAGCTTCCTGCGTTTCCCTGCATCTCACTTCCTGTTGGCTGTCCATCACTGGCAGCAACCAAGGTGACATCTAGTGCGGACGCTTTTTTTTTTTAACCAATTCCCTTTAACCAATTCTGTCCCCAGGGACATTAAAGGAGTAGGAAAAAGAAGATTGAGAATTTCTGTCTAGCTTGCAGTTTCCCCATGTACGTACACACTGTAGACTCACACACACATTTGCACATAGGCACACGTGTGCACGCACACCTTGTGGTAAGACCAGCGTCTCCAGGCAGGAAGGGGTATCTCCCGCAGCTTGCACAGATAATTTAGGAGCTGGACAGGAGATAGAGGGGGAAGANAATTAGGGTCAGAGACATGAGACAAGCAAAGATAGACTGGCACCAGAGGGCTGCAGCTCATGCTAACGTTATCTCCCCTCTGGTTTTATGAGTTTTCCATCAGGCGATGTTGTGCAGATCCTGCTCTGCATTAACAACATGCTTTGATTATATTCATTTAAAGAGCAACCACAGAACGACTGAGCATCTGCACTGATCTCATTTTTTTAAATTATTTTTTTTATTTTGGAAAATTGCATGTTTTTTCTCAGCTGTGCTGGTCTTTACCTGAAAAAAAAAAGTAGAAGAAAGGGGAATAAAGAGCCGGGCTGCAGTCTATTAGCAGCTGGTTTCAATTTTGAAATTGAAATATTTCAGCTTTCAAAATGTCCCTGCATGACTTTTTCCCTTTGCTGAATTTGTATGCAAGTTGTTAACATTTTTAAAATAGTGCTCCAGAGTTCTGCTCATAACTCTGTCCTTGCTCTTTCTCTGACAGGTTGTCGGACCTTCAAACTCTTCTGGTGTCATTTAATGTGTTTTTCCCTTTGGCAAAGCTGTTTCTGATGCTGGGAATTTAGGTTTTCAAATTTGTAAAGGCATGCAAACACAGCAATTCCTGAAAAAAAAAAAAACGATAATCAGTAAAGCTGTTGTTATTAGTGTGTATCTACAGTCATTTCCTACTTAAAATATAAAATAGTAAAAACTCAGAGACTTGATCAGATTTTTTTGTTTTGAATTTCCAGATCCAATCCATTTACAATCTCAAATACACACATATCAGGGCTTAGACTAAGCTTTCTCACCCCTCTTATCTGGATTCACTTTAAAATTTGGCCCAGGCCTGCCTCATACAACAGGCCTTCTCATAGTTTGGTGAAAATCTGTTAGGATTCTTCATCTTGAATCCTGCTAAAAATGAATCAACAGATGCACAAGGAAATAAAACATAACGTCCACGTCTGCAGCAATAAAACAAACTTTGCATCACTTGATTCTTTTGTGCACTTTCGCCTGAAGTTCCCATTAAATCTGTCTCTAAACTGACAGCTGCTTCTTATCGGGTGTTTCTTTGCATGATTGACTCCGAGGCACCTTACGAGCCTCCAGAACAGGAGCATCCACATGCATCCTCCCCGGTTAAATGGCCGTTGTGTGTGTGTGTGCACTTGTGTGTCTTCCCACAGGTCATTCTGCAGAAGGGCTGTGGCTGTTTGAGCACGTAGTTGGGTGGAAGCATCCCAGAAAATAGCCTGTGGTCGACGAGACAATAATGCAGCAGATTAGTTTTGGAGAATTATCTCATGAGCAAGGTTTTTTGGATCAGGTCCAACTCTGTAGAGGCGCTGCTGTTCTATACTTACGTCTGATTTTTCACATTTACATAATGGTTTTTGCCCTGGTTCTAAAGTGTTTGTGAATTTCATGAGGCATGTTGTAGAACTCTTGAACAAAGGCAGGAGTTTGACAGTAAACAAAAACACAGTGTTTATACAGGAATTGAACAGCTCCAACTATGTGTTGTCAGAAACAGAGCAGAAAGAACTTCTGGCTGGGTAAAGCTAACCATTTTGGTAAATGTGGCTGTCCCCCCCTTTTACTCCCCCGTCCTCCCTGCTCTTTCAGTTGGGACTCTTAAATTGAAAGCAGCTGGTGAAAGTTCTGGGCAGCGAAATGCAGGTCGAGTCTACGTGACTGAGGCTGCAGGCTTCAGAGCAGGGTACCTAAAGCTGCCCTCCCCGGCTCTGTTGTCAGACAAAAAAGTTTTGCTTTTGTTAAATTTGGTGATACGTCAGGCGTCAGAGGAAAGTCTGACTGCCTTTCAGCTGTGGCAGAGCAGATGAGAAAGCGGCAGCAGCAGAGGCAGCAGCTCTGGTTTCGATTACTTTCATTGAATGGCCTGTTTTTCCTTCTTCTTTTATTTATTTCTGATTCGACCACTGTGACATTTCTATGCAATTGGAAGACGCAGCGTCATTGAGCTGTGTGACTATGTCAAGGTGTAATTTTAAAGATAAAAAAGCTTATTTCCAAAGTTGACCTGCTGCTTTTGTTCAAACACAAAGCTCTTTCACTTTGTATGGATTGTGTGTCTGCGTGTGTACACACATTTCAATGTTTCAAATACACTTAGACTTTTTGAGAACTTTTTGCAATTTTTAAAAAATGTATTGGCATAGAAGACTTTGGAACAGTTTGAACTGTTAGGCACAAAGTTAAGCAAAAAGTGATATGAAAATATTACATTTTCTAAACGTTTAAAGTTGTCGTCCGGTGCTAAAACTCAGGTATTGACCAGAAAAAGGTCAGTGTTGTATTGAGATATTAGAAGATTTAAATGTCACGTTCGTGTAAGTGTGTTCACGGCACATTGGAACTGCAATATTTCTTTTTCCTACATTCCCCTTAGTACCCACTTGGTCTGACACTGAGCTGACAGAGTTGAAGAGAAAATCTGTGCATCATCCAAACTCTTGGCCTAGATCCAATTTATAGACAGCTCAGTAGTCATTTTCTTGACCAGGACACTTTGTATTAGTGTGAAAGGTTACATAGAGCTACATTAATGTGTCAGACTTTGCTTTAAGGAAACTTCTCACACTTCAGTGTGCAGGATGGCTGTTAAAGCAACCCATTCAAACACATTCTTAGCACTTTGACGTTTAGAAATAACCTAGTAATTGAGTTTTAAAGCGTCATTTCACCCGCTGTATTTAGGTCAATAATGAGAAACATGGCGTTTTTTGGAGATTCCAGAGTCTGAATGGAGTCTCTATTTTCTGAATTCTCTAACTTTTTGCAACACCAACCAAAATATGTTAATGTATCCCAAAGATAAGAACACGTGTTAATTTAATTTTTGGCAAGTTGTACCTGTTTTTTTTTTGTTTTTTTTTTCAGGATACAAGCAAACATGTGTTAAGTACTGCATTTCTATTTGTGTGCACACTCCTGTCACTCCACCACCTAGCGGGGTGCTAATCCGTGCACTCCCAGACTTCTTCTGCAGAGGCTTCCTGTCATTTGATGCTGTTATTTTGATAATGAGTGAGCGAAGAACAACACTTGGAGCCCTCTTTCCTGTAAATCCCAAGACCTTACGACCTGACTTGGCACGGCTGTGGCGGAAGTGATGCTTCTTCTCTTCGTAGCCAAACAAGCAGCTTATGTGTGTCATTAAGTGTGCATGTATTGTACTCTTTTAGAAATAGTGCTCTGTATGTTTGTGTATGCAGTATCTAAATGTGTGCCTGTGTTAGCATGTTGATGTGTGACAGAGTCCTGCAGCTTAACAGACTGGCAGCTTGAGTGTGAACTCTGCGTGTCTCCTATTTTGCCTCTGACAACTGACAAGTCTGAAGCACTGCTGGTAATGATGTGGTTATTACTTCCCATCATGCCTCGCTGCAGGCCCGGTAGTAAAACAGTACAGTATTTTCTCTTCTGTCCCTCATCGACAGCCTGTGGGGGCCGACACTTTGCTGCCTATTAATGTATTGTCGGCCTGAGACCCTGAGTGACGCATCAAATCAAATTCACAAAACTGAACTTGAACTTTATTACTTCATTCTCCAAAACGATAACCAGTGCCAAATCAAGGGAAATACTCTTGTTGCACTTTTGTTCAGCATT
>NC_024321.1:4617239-4625653 GCF_000523025.1 Cynoglossus semilaevis
TCCTGAGGTCAAATAAATGAAAAAAAAATCAAACTTTATTGCTGAAAACAAGTAAACAAAGTTTTAACAGCATATTTATTTACCCAAAGCATGACTCATAAAATGCAAAATAATTCTAACAGTTGAGAAATTCAAGGTCAAGGTCAAGGTCAGCTTTATTGTCAATACCTTCACATGTACAGAACATACAGAGGTATCGAAATTACATTCCTCGCCTTCCCGTCCGCTGACAGACATAGACAATACTGAACGAAAAACATTAAGGTGCAATAACAATAAGGTGCATGTATAGCTTTAAGGTGCTGTATGGTCTGTAAAAATATATACATGAAGTACGTAATAAATATAGTAATATAATTAGCAGCAGATGAGGTGGTAATAGTGCATTGTATTACAAGTCAATAGTGCATTTTATGGCATTTCAACAGTGCAAGTGGTGGATATGTACAAGTTCAGTAGCCTAACAGCTTGGTGAATGAAGCTGTTAGTGAGTCTGGTGGTGTGGGCTGAGAGGCTCCTGTAGCGCCTCCCAGAGAGGAGGCTGAACAGGCCATGTGCAGGGTGGGTGTCGTCACTCACAATTGTGATGGCTTTGCGAGTGAGGTGTGTGGTGTACAGGTCCGTTAGTGAGGGGAGTGGAGCACCAATGATCTTTCTAGCTGTGTTCACTATGCGCAGGGCTCTCCTGTTGTAGTCAGTGCAGCTCCCGCCCCACACAGTGATGCAGCTTGAAAGGATGCTTTCGATGGTTCCTCTGTAGAAAATGGTCATGATGGGTGGTGATTGAGGTGGAAATTGCAAAAGAATAAATTGTTAAATGAAAATGTAGTCAAGAAACTGTCGCAGTATGTCATAAAAAAACTAAATGCTTCCTCAAAAAACAGAACTGATAACAAAGTAGGATTAACTGCAAATAATCCAAATTGTTGTTAAAACATTTAATTGTGAAAAAAGCTCATCATCAGTACTTTTATACAATAGATCATGTGACGGTCGGGCAAAATTTAGGAATTCACTGGTTTGAATCAAAGCTTTTGGCATTGAACTTTCAACGTGTTTACGTTTTCGATCACAATGTTTTCATTAATACATTGGTTTGCATTTAATTCTGTTTTTCAAATTGCTACCTTTTTTTAGCAAAGCTTTTAATTAGTCAATTAGTCTTTCATCTTGGATGTTGTATAAGTGTTGTAGTCTGTGTTTGGGTTGATGTTGGTGTTATTGTGAAATCAACAACCAATAAATCCACAAACATGTTGCCTACCTTAATGACCAAATGGAAAAAAAAGAGCAGTTAAGCGGCTCACAACCCACAATAAACAATTCTTATGTATTCCTGGATGATGCTAATGGGCTAATGATGTTAATGCTGCCAGCTGTTCGTTAAAACCCAGGTTTGCTTCTTTACAGCTGCTGTGATCGATGACCAGAATGGATTAAACGACTGACTTTAACAATGATTTCAGAGAGAATTAGCCTAAATCCACACAATTTTCCTCTGTGCTCTTTGGTTTTTTCAATGTTTACTGATGTGGTTTATTCATTGCACGGCTTTAAAAAATGAGTGTCGTTGGTAATTTAGTTTCCAGCAGCTGTGCTGTTTTCCCCAAATCCTCTAAAAAAAACTCTAAGAGTCTGAGAGACTTATCTTTGAATAGTAAACAAATTAGATGCAGATTGTGTTTCTTTATAATTTGTTGAAGCTAGAAATACATTAATTCTGGTAATCAGATTACAACATACATACATAATAGTAGAATTGGCCCACATATAGGAAATAATTCCTAATTTTCTATGACCCAGAAGTAGCTTGTGGCCCAGATGTACCACACCGTCCAGATCATATCTCAGCTGAACAAATAAAAGATATTAATTCTGTCAACAACTAAGTTTCAAAGCTCCATCTGGAATAACATAAATCAAATGGTCATTCTCAACATATGTAATTGTCTTTAAATCTTTTGTTTTTCTACCATAGAGTACTTTGTTTTCCAGTTGTCGCCCACATTCGTATGTATGAATAATAAAACAGAACGACAGAGTCAAATTTGGATGAACGTGAGCAGCCTCTGCCTGCCTTGCAGTTTATCACCATACTGATTAATGAAGATTTATGCCAAAACCGGGGAAAACAAGTGCAGACACTTCCTTCCACATCAATTTGGCAACCTCTCATCTTCAAAAGCTGTGTTTTATTGTTGTTGTCTTTATTAATCTTATTCCTTTTGCAAAAAATAAACATCAGCAGGACACAATTAGGCCCCCTGCAAGCATTTTTCTATTATTGTTGGTGTTTATATTGTTGTTTTTTCCACTTATCCACACACACTCACTCACACTTAATGCATTTCTGTATTCAAATGAACTTTGGGTAAAGTCCCGTGATGATTCATTTAGTGTGTATATGATTATGACCAGCCTGGGAAGATCAGAGACTCTTTTTTTTAATTTTGTGGTACCGATGCTAATTTATCTACAACCCCCCAAAAAACCACCACAACAATCGTAAGACCACCCCCACTGCCCGAGCCTCCTCCTCATCTAATTTGTGCTGAATGAAAATTAGGTCTTTTATTTCTGTAGGGAAGGGCTGGATGGATACAGACCCCAGTGTTGAAGTTCTTGCTCCACATTCCCATTGAGCCCCGATTACATCCCTAGGTTGGTAGAAGCAAAATGCGGTGATTCTCTGGCAGACACCAAGCAGGACTGACAGGACTCTTTTCAAGCCACGCCATTGTTAGCTAGGGATTATTCCTGGGGTTGTTATCCCATTACCATGTAATGGTAGCAATTTTCTGCTTAGGAATTTGACATTTTCTGCAGGGAAATGCATGCCAGAATGTTTTTAAATCAATCATTTATTATCTGTAATCTGTGATAAAAAATTGTTAGAATGCATTTCCACACCTTCTGACTTCCATGCAAATGGATCCTGCAATTGTCGTACAAATCCAACATGACAAATATTTGTTTTCCGAGAAGCACAACAAGCCCTGTGTTGAAATTCAAAGAAAGCATTTGCTTGGTTTCGACGTGAACATAAAGAAAAGGTTGAAAATGCAACTGGAAGCAGGTACTAATGAATATTTATGTGACTCTGTTGGCTTATATAGAAATATTTCCCTGAAATCTGTAAGTCGAATTCCTGGAATGTTTAGAAAAAATTCCCAACAAGACCAATTTTCTGATCTTTGTTATGGAATGGAACATCAAGGCCTTTCTAAGTAATGCTCTTAACAGGTCATTAAGCTTTTTTTAGTTTTTTAGTTTTTCTGTTTCTGTTTGCCCAAACACTAAAACCCTGTGTCTTTCACGTCTGATTAGTGACACTTTAATAAAGTCGTTTAAAGTTCAGTGGACTGAATTTTCCACCTTTTCTAATGTTTCTATGGTCACGGGGAAACGACCTGCATTCAGGCCTGTACGCAATCTTTTAAATGCAAATCCTTTAAAAAGTAACTGTGTAATTCTGTCTATGGGGACTCTCCCCACTTGGCTGCGAGAGAAGGCCTTTTTATATAAGGCAGCCACGGCTGTTTTTCTTTCTGTCTTCTTGATCTGACAGCAATTGACTAAGCCAGTCCTTAAGGCGTGACAAAAGCTTGGCAAAATCTGTACATTTCTTTTCCCCTCCTCTCGCCCCCTCCCTTTGCTTAACTTTCCTTGGATGGGCCGAGGTGGACAAAGCCTGTCTTCTCTTCCACTTGATTGGGTCAGAAGGCTGAAGTTAAATGTTTGCTTCAAAATTGTCTTAGCATTCCCGGCATCATGTTTTCCCTTTCTGTTTTCTCCCTGCCTTTCACGGCGCTCAAGGAAGCTTGGAAAACTATGTCGAATCGGCCACAATCAAATCATTTACGGTGAGCTCACAGAGAAGGAATTAATGCATTTTATATGAGGATGCCGAGTCTGTGGCTGAGTCCCCTCAGCAACATGCGAGAAAACTCGCCCTCACTTTCTCCGTTTTTCCCCGTCTCTCTCACTGCCCTCTCTCTCGCTCTCATTCCTTGTTTTACTTATTGAAATTATAGCTGTCACCCACTTCACAAGGAGGAGAGCCAGGAGGAAGCAGGTCATTGACTTGATTTTCATGGGAAGGCTGATTTGGCCATTCAGGGTCTGATAGGTCCAGTATTGACAGCCCATAGCGTGAGGGGAGGGGAGCATGCCGCCTTCATTGTACCCACAGTTTGCTGAGGAAAAACAAGAGATTGCTTGGCAGACAAAGACCTCAATGGGAACAGTAGCCCCTGTGTCCCCTTGCCTCTGACTGCTGCTGCTGGGAGGCTTGTGTCTTCCATTCTGGCCTCAAGTGCTGCTCCCACCCCTCTCTCAAACGGCCCCAACAGCCTTGTCTCCCGCTCTTTTTTCACCCTGTCAAGTGGCTGCAGAGGTATTGCCGTTTTATTCTCTGACCCCTGACACTCTCCCTCTCTGGGTCCCAGTGCCTGTGAGTGCAGAGGTTGTTTGTCTTCTTCATTTGGGGGAGAGTGCTCTTCACTCTCCAGTGGTGCAGATAGACCTCCGGACAGACACTGGACTTTATCTGTTTTTGCTAATTCAGATCCACCTGATTACATATTTTACCTTTCAAACAGTTAATTTGAACAGCCATTGGCCAGAATATCCATTATTTCCGAGGAACATATTCCAACCATTTTCACCCTACCTTATTGTAATCTAGTCCAGGTCTAAATATGTTTATACATATTGAATTGTATTGTATTGTATGTTCAACACTAATGAAAAAGAAAACATTGAAGCACTTGGTGTTGTTCTCACTAGTTCATGACAGCCAGAGAGCCTTGGCTACTGATCAGAGTGTGTACTCCGCTGGTCTGGGTTATCAGGTCACTCTTATCCGGACCCATTTTTGAAGTCCGCCCTCGCTCTGATAAATACTGCATGTGTGCTTAGTCTGGGCAGGCATTTAGGGTGTGACGAGTGCAATAATTAAGGGTGGTTTAGTATTAGATGGTAGGGTGTTTTTTTTCTTTTTCTTTTATCAGAGAGGTGATTGGTTTGATCACAGGCAAAGTTAATCTTTTGTACTTGCCAATGTGTCCCTGGGCAAGAGACAACAGTAACTCCTTAGGATTTTACCAGGAGTGTAGACCAAAGACTGCTAGATAAAAGTGCTGCACATGTAAGACTACAAGTTTGAACAAGTGAGGACACATTTTGTTTTATGCATTTTATACATCCTAAACTAATTTTTGGGGGGTTGAAACCTCATCTTTGAAACATTTAAAAAACAAGTTATTTGATCGTAACACCCCTTTTATGAAAAAGTGTATTTTAGAAAAACAGACGTGTAAGGCACAATATGATCTATAATTACTATTAATTATATATGTACTTATATAATTTTAACTAACTATTTTACTGTAACTATAATTTACATAATTCTTTCTTGCTTTCCAACTATTTAACTAAAATATTTGATCTAGTTTGGGCAAAAGGCAGATAAGAAAAAAATATCATCGAGCCTCTTGCTCCAAAAAGCCTAAAAATTATGTCTCACATTGGGCTAAATTCATTGCCCCAACAACCTGGGGGTTGCTACCATCCCATGTTAAGCCAATGTTAACAGACCAGTCATCTCAATTATATCATCCTTTTTACATAAATGCTATATTTGTCATGCCTTTTCACAGGTTATTCTGAGATTTTTAACACACATTAGAGGGGCATACTAAACCTGAAATGACTTACAAATTATCAATAGATTCTGTCAGTTTTGTCTTTTTTTGTCTCATTGGGTTTAATAAGCAGGGTAAAGAAATACAACGATAAACAGCTGAACTCTAACCTCTTCTGAGTTGGCTTTCAACCTTTTATTGCCCCCTTTGACTCTTGAACTCTCGCTGATGGCTACCACAGTAAAATCCTTCAGTTAGCCCTGACAAAAAGTCTATGCCACCCTCACTATCAACTGATGCCATAATAAGAACACGATAGAAAAGCTAACATAACAATGCAGCATAAACAGTAGGAAATTACAGCCCATGAATTTTTCGTTTTCATATTTTTAGATTAAAATGGTGATTCTTTGAAACTCAGTCCTCATCCCTCAAAGAATTTTCGAGAACACACACATTAACATCTTGGTTCTCTGCAGATTTTTCCGTTCCTTTTTTCTTTCCTTCTGGTGGCCACAGAGGATTGGCATTGCAGACTTTGTAGAGGGACTTTATCCGCATACACACACATACACACGTACACACTCACTGCCAACCCCCCTCAATTTAATACTGCCTTCTTTTGAAGTGTGGATTTTCTGGAGAAGTGCTCTATAGCCCTCCCCCACTGCCCCTCACCCAAATCTGGCTATTGATGTATCAGGGCCCAGGTTTTCAGATGGGGATATGGTCTCTCGATTTGAGGTTCTGAGCTCTTTATTGTAATATACTGTATCAGGGAGTGCTTCTCTCCTGGTATGTGGGGATTGAAAGGAATGGTCATGTGCTGAACTGATTAAGACGTTTGTGGTGACCTGGGGTTAAACCATTGGAGGGATAGCAGGCAGGGTGAAAATGCATAAGCGGCACAAGTAGTGGCCGGATGAAGGCAGTAAAAATGGGTCACACGAAAGGGCCAAGAAATTACTTGTCCCACTCGAGAAAGAAGACTTAGCAGAAGCTGAGGTCAGAAATTCGTCACAGCCACTTAAAGCCAGGGGCCCCATGAAGATAAACCCATCCAAAATCACCTTTAAATTGCCACACTGACTTTTTTTGGGTTGGACTATTTTCTTTTTGATATCCCACTAAGTTGAGGTTACCTCATTGCTGTCTCTTCCCTTGCCTTACCCTCTGTTCTGCTAATGATCCCAAGTACCCCAGACTGTTTTTATAGCTGGTTTGTCTCTGTAGAGGACTGGAGTAAACTGAACGGTGACAGCTTTGTCAGTGCAGTCTGTGTCGAGTTTGAGCTTGAGGTTTTTTTGTTTTTTTTTTTCGCTCTTCACTCTGGCGTTTGATGAGAATGAGGCAGATTTAGCTGAGGTTTGAGCCAGTACAGGGGTGATGATGATGCCATGGAAGCAGTGGCACAGCCTGGGAATGGTGAGGTTGTTTTTATTAGACTGAACTGTCACAAGCCCAGCAGGATCTCATGTTCCTTTCAGACTGACCTGTTCTGTAATTTTCCCTTTAACACAGAAAAACAATATCTGTGAATGAAGCAGGACATAATAGTTTATGCAGGATTTCTGTTTCTGTCTTTAATAATGAATTGCCAGTTTTCATCTCTTGGGGAAAGTCAAAATTTGAATCTCTCAAAATGTTGATGAATAACTTAAGACAGCTCACTTTAGTGATCAAATGTAAGAGAATATTGCATTCAGTATTGAAAAAAAATCCTATTTAAGATGTCACACAGTGGAAGGATGATTGAAAAACTCTCACGCTGCTGAATTTGGTGGTCAATTATACCTTTGGCTTCTCTTATACAGCAGCGTGACAGAATGCTTATCAAACTTTTTTAAAGAAGATGTCTCAATGCTGTCTTTGTAGCAGACTCTGTCAGTCAGCACTCAGTGAGAACCATGCAAAATCGAGCTAAGTGGAATTAATGAGCAAATTTTGCCCCAGAGACCTGCTCTGCCTCCGTCTTTGTTGGTTAAAGTGAGTGTTTTCTTTGCAGCTCTTTTTTTTTACCCTGGTACAGACTTTGCCAAGATCTCTTGGGTCCAACAGGTAATTCCCAGGCATTTCGTCTTATTTGGCCTAGGGGGTAAAAAAGCAGCTTCTAGAAGATGGAAGAAAAAATGCAGTCCCTGAACGCGATGGCATTTTTACTTCATTGAGAAAAGATGCGTCGCATTCTGGGAAATGTTTTACAGCAAGACAAGATGAAAAAAGGGGGAAGAAGAGAGGCTGTCATCTCAGACCTACATTATTCTTTACATATGTCAGAATTTGGTGGGAAATGTGTACTAAAGCAGAAGTTGTTTATCTAATAATAGCTGGTGTTTCCATTTAGCTTGTGGACATCTGAAGAAACAACAGTACTTTTGATTCCCACAGAGATGTATTTGAGTTCAAATGTAAATCCACTTAGAGCTAAATTGTGCCATTAATTTCAACTGTATTCTTGAGAGATGTACAAGAGTTCTGTTTAATGCTTGGCTTTGATGGTTTGGTTTGTTGGAAGGTTCCGTCTGGAGATTATCTTCGGACTAAACATCCCTCTTCCGCTGCAGACCTTCACTTTCAGGGGAACATTCTAAAGTACCCACTACATACACTGTCCTACAAGGTTTGGTTTGGACAGTCTGGTTTACAGTCTGAAGTTACAAACAAAGCCTCAACGTCTTTGTGTGTTGTTGACTTTTCTCTTCTTGCCACGAAGAACAAACTTTGGCACAACTTATTTTGAACCTTTATTTTTTGCTGTACCTTTCTTTT
>NC_024321.1:4625675-4655654 GCF_000523025.1 Cynoglossus semilaevis
TTTTTCATGCGTTACATGGTGGGAATTTTAGTGTTTATCAACAACATGGTGTTTGACATGTTTGGGTAAGGCCACAGATAGGCTTGCTGTTAGACACATGGTAGACAGCCACATGCAGATGAGCAGTTGTTCACGTAGCAGTTTTGCACTTCATTAACTAATGGAGTATTCAGCTGAACATAAAGTTCAAGATTGAGAGTTGTTATATAAATATGTTGGAAGTGTAGGTGCAGGGATGAATCGTAAACAAATGAAGTTCAAGAAGGACGGATGTTGGATGTAAAAGAAGAAAAGACAAAGAATGTATTGATACCCACTACATGCACCATCACAGGCCACAGTCAGTGGTCCATTTACCATAACACCAATACAAATACAGAGCCAACTCTGTTATGGTCAACTCAGAGAGGCCAGTAAACAGAAATAATTAACTATACATCGCACTGTGGGAGAAAACCAGAATACTTAGAGAAAAACATGCAAACTTCAAGCAGAAAATGGCATCTGACCATGCAGGGATACATACAGTTGACCTTGTTGCTTTACGGCGATGCTACTAACCACTGCTGTACCGAATTTACTGATGTATTGTTTTTTTATTTATTTATTGCATAAAATAGCTTCAGTGAAAAAATATGAAACAGCAGGTAAAGAAATGTTTTTATAGTTTCCATAAGCCTTTCTGAAGACTCTGAAAATACATTTATTTACTCATCCAGTCTGTATGCATTTTACTGTGTTTTATACTGTGTCCAAAAGGTACAACAAATACATTATTAAGACAAAGTGACCTGCTATTGATCTGTACATGATGGGATTCTTCCACTTGTCCTTTCAGTGTGTGTGTGTGTGTGTATGTGTGTGCACACAAGCTTGTGTGCTTCTTTGTGGGTGTTAGTGGGGATCCTCCCGGGCCCCTGTGGAAAGATGATGAAAGCCCTGTGTGCGCCTCAATCGCTGTCCTTTAGAGGATTTCCATGGCCCTGAAAAGCAACTGTGATAATTCAGGGACAATCCTACTCGGGTGGTCTCCCCATTGGCATCCTTTAATAACTATATTAGCAATTAGAAGTCCGAGGTTGAGCCACGATCACAGCCTGCATCAGCGCCTCACCAAATTGTCCCCTCTGTCATCTCTCGGCCGAGTGAGGACTTAATGGGCTGTGAGAAGACATCGTCCATGTACACTTTAACCCTCATTCATTATGGTCTCACCATAATAGATAACAGACTCAAGATAATGTCACTTCATGATATAACACTATGCAGTGTGTTTATTTTCAGTCTCCGTCTCCTGACGATTGCCCAGGATAACAAATGAGCCGATCATCGGAACAGCTGAGGGTGACTGAAAATTAAAAGGTTAAGGTTGCAGATATGGGAATTATTTCACTCCTGTTTTCAACAGCTTGAGGCACGTTGAGTAATGTGGGGCCCAGGAAGTGTCTCCTGAGGCATTGTGGGTAACATTAGGCTATAAAATAATTCCATTTTGACAAATTCACCCATGTAATAAAACAATAGTTGGAGCATTTTCTTGCAGCCTCATGAATCTGTCAGCTTATATACCCATAAGGTTTCAATATGGAAAGTTAACATGTTTGCATAGAGCTGTTGATGATTAAAAAAACACAACATAATTGTGCTCTAACATTGTACAGCTGAATATTTAACACAGTGTTGGCTGAGCTGGATCAAAGTCTTCATCCCTTGTGTCCAAGAGTTGAGTTGTTAGTGGTTGCAATATTGACTGATATTCCTATTGAAGAGTATATTTGTTTTGACCACTATTTCTCTGGAACAATCAATTCACTCCATACTTTTGGTTTCTTTTACAATGTGGCAAATGATTGGAGGTCTTTTATTACAGCCACATACTCTCTGAGAAAAGAAAAAACCCAGACATTAAACAGAGCATTAAGGTTTTTCAAATGATGGTTGTATTAGATTCTGACACATACTGATTTGTGCAAGTATTCTGAAACCAGCATTAAATGTAAAGGCTTGATCATATCAGAGGTAATACCAAGAATGCACATAGTAAAAGCGTACTTTATTCACAGTAAAAACGTGATTACTTAATGGTCATTGCCAACAAAGATGTGTCATTCTGTAAACCAGTGTCATTAGAGAAAATACATGATTTTTTTTTATTGTAACAAGCAGTTGTTGGTTCTGTGCTGCTGCAGTTGGTTGTTTTCAAGGGAGAAAAACTATACCATACAAGGCAGCAAAGACCTTGTCAATTGATAAGTGAGTATTTAACACACTAAAATGGACTGGATGTGAGAGAGTAAGCATTTGATAAACTTCAGGTTCCTGTCAGAACAGACTGTCTAATGTTTAGATAACCTAACGAATCTACATTTTTACATTTAGGGATATCAGGGATGTTGTATGACACTGTCACCACTGGGTGAGAACATCATACAGCAACACTTATACTCCTCAAATGTAACATGCCTAATGTCCTCAAAATACATACATCATCAACCTTAGAAGGTTGTTGACTCTCACCAAAAGATTATACACATTTATTTAACATTTGACATTAATTTATCTACTTTGCCTGCGGGACTTCAATCCCCACGGCTTGGAAACAGTGAGTCAGCGTATGGTTCTTGTCCAGTTGCGCTCTAAGACCTTAATTCATAATTTATGGCATTTTTATTTCATTTCTTATCTTTTTTTCTGCTCTTGTGTATATCTTTCTTGTAATGAGGCTCATATCCGTAGCATGGCTGTGTTTTGTAATGCCAGAGGGGCAGAGAGAGTGAGACAAAGTTCAGTTTACAATATCATGCTTGTCTAACCAGACGAACGCATGGGGAACATAATCAGCTCTATCTTTGAAGTATTGTCTGAATGAGCTCAGGCTGTTACTGTTTTCACAGACAGTAAATTTTTGTTGGACACAGCTCTGTGTTGTTTCAGAGAGAGAAAAACACATCAGTTACCCTTGAAAAAAACCACAAGAGTCTGCCACAGAAGTTTGGACGACTCGGGCTGCGAGCACGTTGCCATTTTTCTTTTTCCTTTTGGCACTTGGTATCCCCTCCTCTTTCGTCCGGCATCTCACAAAACTCTGTGGTCAGCAAACATTAAGAAGTTATGGATGAGCATACTGATGCCTCTGATGAGCAGACCCTCGGCCTCCGCTCCCTTCGTTCCTCTCATTCTATTCTTCTAATAGGAAACAGGAGAACTTCATCCTCCAATCTGCTGTCCATCCCCAGAGGCCAGGGATTGGGATGTGTATAGTCGGGAGAAACCAGGGATGACAAATAAAGGCTGAACCCTGCAATGGCAAGGTTCTGCTTCCTGTGGCTGTGTTTGCAGCGCAGACCCTGGAGGCCATAGGACCGCCGTCCGGGGGGTTGTCAGTTACTGATGGCACTGTTGTTGAATCCAGTGTGAAGGGGGTCGAAGAAGCCCCACCACAATCCCGCTTGTTAAATAGCATGAATTAATGAAGTGGCGGAGCTGGGAACTTCCTACCCCTAAGCAACTAGGGGGGAAAAAAGAGGGCCACTTCCTTAGCATTTCTATGGGCCCCCCAACTTCTTTTCATGCTCTTGCTCACCCATCCACCCTCTGAAACCCCCTACTTTCTTCCCCCTCCCCTCCTACACACTGAAAAAAAAAAAAACGTCTTTTTTTGAAGTCCTTTAATCCGCAGGATTTATGCCAGTTTGGGAACAGCAACCGATAAGCGGCTTCAATAAGCAAAAAATGAGAGGGTTGTTGCTGCAGTCGTGTGTATGAAAATGCAAATGTGAACAATGGTCATAGCCAACGGCACGGAAAGTTGAGATGAAAGTAAGTTGCTCATGTCAATGTTTGTGTTTCCCCCCCTTCTTTTTGCACACTCCCTAAAACAGATCCTGCAACTTTTCTTTGTCTCCTTTTTAAACAACTACTTTTCTGATGTAAAATGAAATCTTTAAATATCCTTTCATCACACAGTAGAAAGAAGAAAAGAATTGCCAGAACAGCAAGAGACCATTCCCATGGTGCACCAGTCTCCACTTTTATTGCTTACCTTCTTAATAAACATTATTTATGAAACTTTATGAAACAGATTCAGTTTCTGCTTTATGAGTCTAGTGATAGTTATTATGTCAGTTCTCCACACACCTGATTTAGAGACAGACAGAGACACAGTAACAGTTTTATAGAACTGTAAACTGCATTGGTGATGCTGATGGATGGCAGCAGCAGCACACTGCCTCTAGTGTTGCACTCAACAACAGAGAGGGGTCGGTTTACAGTATCCTTCAATGGCAAACACCCGACAATATTTATCAGCCAATAAGTAGAATGACACAGACACAAATGCCACCTGAGGGATATTTATACCTTTCAGTGAATTTCTTGCTGTTTCATGAGAATACTTTACTGTTACTGGTCCACGAGGCTCATACTTGCTGATTTAAGGGAACCCTAAAATGCATAGTCACACATAGCATAGGTGTAGGGTTGCTTTGACAGAAGGTACACATAATCCAAACATGCCGTTACTCTTATGTTTTACGTGAAAAAAGGCAATTTTACAGAGGCAGATGGGGCTTTGGACCAGCGCTGCACCTAGACCTGGCTCATCTCAATGTCCTGTGCTGCTGCCCCAGCAGTGAATCATTGGGAATAAAGCCAGAGCAGTTGTGCAGATAGCGTAGATCTCTTTGAGGTAAAGCCTGGTCTGCCGCCAGTTCTCTAATGGGAGCTTGTTTATACTTTGAGATTTTTAACTGTTGTGAAGGGCTCTCTGTGCACAAAGGCTGGAATTCCTCTAGTTAAGGCTTGATAGTGAACAGTGAAAGAAAAAAAAAACATGTAAATAAATACATCAGAGGAATAATGATGGAAACAGAGCAAAGTGCCATGAAGGCAGTATAAGGTTGTGATGGTATCTTTGGCCCTTGGACCAGACATAGGTGCAGGGTCCACTCTGCACTGAGAGAGTGTATACAGGGCCTTAGAACTCTCTGCCTGTGCTGCTCATTTGAGGGCCAAATCACTTACAAGTCTGTGATCCTGAGCTTTGATAGGGAGCTTTCCATAAAGCCCTTTTTCCAGGAGACCGGTGTTTGCAAGGCAACTTCTATGGCTTAAAGAACTGATGTAGATATTTTACTGTCTGGACACAACAATTTCAAGGCACCCAGTTGTTATTATGTAATTAATGTTTTCTTAATGCACAATTACTCTCCATTGGTTGGCTGTTATTTGGAAGAATATCTTGAAATCTATTTTCAGCCTGATGTAGAAGAAACAACTCTTCTGGTCTGTTGGCCAACAAACAGTAGCACGTCGGTTCCTCCAGCCAGAGGATTAAAATAATGCACTTAATTTAATTTTCCATGCAAAGCGGGAGAGCAATAGTGATTTGTTGCGGAAAACACTTCTTGAAAACTTTTCCACACTTTGTGGCTTAAAATATACTTTCTATTTCCTAATAAATGTTCTATTAAAATAAAAAAAAGTAATATCATGTATTAATATCTCTCAAAATAATTAATACAAATTCAGTTTTCTGTTAAAAAGAAAAAGCTTCTGTGTTTCTCTCTAATAGGACCTACACAGAGCCCACACTGAATAAACTGGCAAGTCACTGTGGTCACAAATAAATGAATAATATATAATAATCATAACCTTGTAACGACAAAGTTACAAATGTCGTGCAACTATTTACTTTTCTTTTCTTTTACTCAGTAAAGCAGAATCTGGACTGGAGTTACTTCTTACAGTCTTTGTCACTACAACCAGGTCACAAACCGTGGGGCAGGGGCACATGTTGTGTTTGGTGGTAAAAAAAAGGTAAAAATAGCTTTTAAATAGGCAGCATGTAGTTGAAAAACACAATGTACAAAAAGGTGATTTTTCAACTTTTCCAGCCAGCTTGTTATCTGTGATGCCACGGCTGAACAGCAGAATAAAATAATGAGCAGGTCATAGATCTCCTCCTGTGGACAAAACACTGGGAAGTGACCAGCTTCCAGCTGAGAGCAGAACTTCCTCCATGTCTGGGTCGAGCAACAGGCCTATTATCTCTCTTACCACCCCTACCTTCCACCCTCTGTTACCCTCACACACACATACAGCTGTAGTGCTTTCCTCACACACTGCAGTAAAAACCAGAGGGGCTGCAGGTAGCAATGAACTGGCTTCTGTTGTTGTCCATGAAAATAGCACTAGGGTTTAAGTGCGTGCCCCGTTTTGAGAAGTTTATGAAATTAACCAATTAGGACCAACAAGGTTAGTGAGATAGAGGCAAAAAAAGGAAAAACAGACCCTTCTCTTTTTCACTTACAAACACATACACACACGGACATTCTCCCAGCATGGATTAATCACTCTGTCTGGACGAATGAATGGTCGCTCACATCGTTGAGGCCTGTTATTTACAATTAAATAGTCGCACAATAAAACACACACCAGGAGGTCTGCTCCGTCCTTCACAGCCTTTTCTCTATGTCTCTCTCCTTTTCTTTCTTTTCCTAATTTTTTTTTGTCATTATTCTTTATTTTTGTCTGTTTTTTTTTTCACAATTTCCTTTCCTATTTACCAAATATTTTTGGTAAGTAGTCTTTATTTCATTTTTCCCCTTTTCTTGTTGTTTCTTTGTTTTTGCTCCTACCGTGTACCTTTCTTTTATTTATATTTGCAAATTGCCTCACATTTTCTGTCCTTCTGCCATTTACTCCATTTTTTATTTTTCCCCGATTTTCTCTTATTTTGCTGCAAGATGAAGCAGAACCAGATAATGAGGCAAAGAAAGGCCCCGCACCATTAGCTTTCCATGGAGGAGAAAGGCACATTTCTGTGACTCCTGTGTTTATGCGGTGCTGCATCAACTCAGCCAAATCAGTCACTAGTAAACATATTGATATGCTGAATCACAAAACCACATACTGACAGAGCAACACAGAAAAAAACAGTGTCAAACAAAACACATTTCCTTACGTCTTATTGTGTAAACTGTAACTTTTCCTCAGAAAATAGTGTAATCATTGCGGTTGACTCATAATTTATAAAAATCCACATTTCCTCACATTTGATTATTTTCTCTAGGCAGAATTTACATTTTCTTTCCCCAGAAAAAAGAAACACCAGTAAATTGCTTCCTTATAAAACAAGTAACATCTCCTGTTCTCTATAAATGTGTTACTGCTGCAGCACTACATTCACCACATCAGACTAATGTGACTAAGATTTCGTCACGTCAAGTCTCTGCAGACTGACAACAAGAGTCTGTTTATATTTTTGTTCTAATTTACTGGAATGGAAAAATTTGTATAATTCTCAATTAGATGTTCCACCAGTAATGAGTGGAGCAGCTAATAGTGTTTAGCTTCTGTGCTAAAACACCACTGAAGCAGCAAAATCAATTCATCAAGGAGACAACAACCAAACATTGCGTTCAGCTGTGAAAATGTATTGGAAAATAAGACCTGTGTAATGAACAATGAACTATTGTTTTCTTATGATGTGTTTGCAGCAGCACGTCTCAGTGTGAGGCTAGAATTTAGACTGTAGCTGGTCTGTAATCACAACCAAACAGCCTCCAATTAGCCAGAAAAACGCTAATTTTATTGCATCCTCTCCTCACATTGACCCATGCTGCTGCAGAGCGATGGCCAGGTCTCTAAGCATATTGGTTTGAAAATGTATGCCACGTGCCCTATAGTAACATTAAACAACCCCAGAGGATCCACGTCAACTCAAGGCCCACTGGCGAATCCGGTCCGCCAGCATTTTATGTGGCCCACCAGGGCTTACCAAGCATATGGTTGCCTTAAAATAAAAAGTCGAAATAAGGAGCAAGATGTGAACTCAACTCCATGTCTAATTGTTTCAAGTTCAACTACCATAAAAGAGTTGTGTTCTCTACCAATAAAGCCCCCAGTTAAGACAAACGTCAGAGAAGAATGGCAGCATGACACACACCTTTGTCATCACAAGCTGTTCCTTTGTTCCTTGAGCTCAGATTGACTTCATTTGTACGACACACGTTAAACCAGCGCAGAGATAAAATCAATGCAGACACTAATCTGCACACATCACCTGGTCTTTAATCATAGCCACTTGGACAGACAGACACTCACATAGACAACAGTGGTGATCACAGGACTTATGTCCAGCCGTAGTAGTCAGTCAAATCCCCCCGAGAGTCGGCGTTTACTACAAAACAAATAACAGGAAGCCATGCTGACTACACTGTGAGAATTCCAACAATCCCTACCCTTGTGCTTCATTCCTTCCCCTTCTTCTGCTGACTTAACTTTACGACCCACCCCACAGCCTGGTGTCGCCAGGGTCAGATTTGGTCCAGAGTGGTTTGACACCGAGCAGTGGCTCAGGGTATTGTTTCCATCACATTGTGCCTTGGGGTTTGCATATTTGTCAGGTTTTAGATGTAGAAGCATACCAAAGGAGGGGAAACAGTACATGGAGTCATTCATTTTTTTAAAAATAAAGTTATATGGTATGAGAATAAGATAGATTTTATATTGATTTATTATTTTGATTTTTGACTCTGTTTGGTTTTGGTTATTTGACGTTCTTAACATCTGCAGCCTTTTTTCTGCAACATTGCAAACAGAATCCGAGTCTGCTTAAATCTTCCTTATGAATCACAGGACCTTTTCTTATTTACCGTATAGGATTCTTTGAAGTAATTTGTAGAAGTGGCCTGCAAAAACCTCCTCTGAAGCATGTTGTTTTGAAATGATGATGCTATTTCTACACTCCACCGCTTTTAAGCTGCTTGAATTACCTTAGAAATCACAGTAAGAGGATGAGCCCGTGCGGTATTTTCTGATGGATAATTGAAGCTATTTCCTCTCAAGAGTGTTTTTACAGAATAACGCTTGTGTTTCTTTTCTATCTGCTGATAATCCTTACACACAGACTTCAATGTAGATGAACCTTGTACTTTAGTGGTGAGTACCATAGGTTTGGTTGTAAATCCCACATACAGGTCGTAAAGATGATTTATTGACACGACGGCCAGAGTCGGCTACAGTTTGAGCTTAATCTGGCCAAGTTCTGTTTATCTTCTAAATCTGGATGCTGGGGAACATTTCATTGGTGCCAATAGTGGTTTAATTATCCCGTGTATTTTCTTGTCATACATTATGCACAGCATGTTGCCTCATGTAAACACATGTGCGTTACCGTTGTGGAATGCATGAAAAAGATGTAATACCTTAAAATATGATGCTCTCGGAATCTACAAAATAAATCCTAAAGAGAGGGTCTCAGTTCGACTCTTTATTTATACAAAAAGCAGCTTTAGTCTGACAGAGATTTTAATCATAATTCAGCAGCACGGTCTTGGACAAAGCCCTGGTTCATGCTCAAACATCCACCGACTTTGGACAATGTCATCAAGATAGAAATAAACAGCACGACCGAGCGAAGGCGGAGAGGTTTTGGAAAACTGATTACAGGCCTCAAATTTCTAGCCCACACTTGACCAAAGCATCAACATATTTACTGTATTACATTTCAAAAATAGATGAAAAAATGAGCCAGAAGAAAAGGAGAAAAATTAGTAAGTTACTGTAACAGAAAATAGAACATTTCTTTTGTAGTATTTAGTGTTTTGCCAACAAAAACTCTGGGTACAGTTTGATTTCTTTACTAATGCACTTTTAACGTGACGATTTTTTCCAGTCAAATATGAAATGTTTTCTTTTTTATGTTAATTCATATTGAACAAACAAAGGTTAGGATGTATTTTACTTTTACAATGTAAACCAACTGTTTTGACATATTCAGATTCAAGTTAAACCTTTAGGGTAGAACATATAGGTAGCTGTTATGTTTATTTTTATATATAATTTCTCCTCCTGTGAGTGCGGGAGAAATTGTGCAGGAGGACGTCAGCCAAAGCTTAGATTAGATTTAGGTCCAGTTGAGTGATTTTCTTCTGTGTTATCCTAATTCTCTCAGATAAGCTGGACAGCTCTCAGACTCCCACACTTTTAATATTTCACCACAGTCCCTGCCCTCAACGCCACCTGTGGGGAACCTGAAACTGAGGTAGCTAATAGGGCTGAAAAGTGCTGTAAGTTGTCTACACACCACTGACGCGACTCATGCAGACAGTTTAATCGTCCAGAGTGAGCCTTAACTGACCTGGCATATAAAGTATTCATCGTGCACTCACGTTCGGGTTTAATTGCTTTACACAGGCTTCAGCACAATGGCCTCAAAGGGCCGAGAGTCGCGGCTTTGGCCAATAATCTATTCTCCAAGAGAAATGGCACAACTGAAACACCACTTATTTTGTTAACCCTGGCCAAAGCATAATGAACATCTGCAAAAATCACACACACATCTTAATAATATTTTCCAAGCGGCTGGCCGCAGCTTAGTGTGATGTCACTTCAGTTCCAAAAACTCCTTTTGTGCCTTTAAAACGTTTCTCGAGTCCCACGCAGACGTTCCAGCTCATAGTGACAGACACCATTCATTAGGGCCCTGTATTTGTCAATGCTGCTGAGCCTTTTCTAAACACAGGAGATGAAGCAAACACTACAGGACCGTCTAATGATCTTCACAGCTGTTGATCGCACTAATTGCCGAGTTCTCCGTGCTGCTACCTATCTGTCTTCGGAGACCGTTATGGATCTCGTAGCATGACCACAGATGAGCTGCGTCAAAGATGAGAATGTTCACTCAGTACAGAGAGGACAGCGTACAGTATATCACCCCACGTTTTGAGCTATCGTTTCCTATCCCAAACACAGCTGCCTGTAGTCAAGTTTGCATCCTTTTTTTTCCCTCGCTTTGTCTTCTCCCCTATGCCCGGTGAAAACAAGTACATAAATGTGGATAAATGTAAGTGTTCAGTCACACCTGAAATCACTCAGTGCTGCACAGGGATACAGTATGGGATGCATTATCCACATCCACCTCTGGAACCCCATTATCCCGCTGTAAATCTTAAAGAAATAGCCCCGTCTGTTGACATATTGGACCTTAAAGCCTTAATTTTCTGTGTGATTTGCAGTTTGGTACATATGTTTCTGCAAAAAAAGTAACTTTGCATTTTGGCTCCAGATACTTTTTCACATATATAATATTGAAATTTATTGTAATGCACCTTTACACTACCTTATGAGGAATATGAACCAGTGCTAACCAAATTCAGTGACCTGAATGTACAGTACTATAAACCTACATTTACATGTGCTATAGGCTCCCTCTGTGGTACATTATTGTGGGCCGCCTTCCGTGCACTTCCATACATTCTTAGACTGGCTTTTTTCCCTTTGGTATGTGGTAATAGCCACAGAACGTAAAAGTACAGCACCTGATTGTCATTGTTTCAGAGCTTAATCCAGAGCACCCCATGGTGCCACGAAACCTTTGTAAACTTGGCTGCATGCACACTGCGCAGGCCACAATGGGGCTCAGTTATTCTGAGCGACACAACAGGGTGGTGAAAACCAAGGTTATATATTAATAATGTCCTTAGTCACAATAGCATTGCTGTAAGCTGACATAAGTGTCTACTTGTCAATGGCTTGTAAATAACCAAAGCTTGCAAACACCTGGGATTCTATTTAATGCATATGGGACAAATGAACACGGTCTTATCCACTTACAAGTTCCACTTACAAGTCTGAGTCAGTTATAAAGTGTATGGTATGGTGATAATAAATTCTAGAAACATTAGCACCAAAAAGGATGTAACATTTGAAAAATTGCAACACAGTAAAACAAAGCATTTTAAAAAACTAATTATAGAAATAGATATAAGATATAGGTATAGATATAGATATAGATATAAATATATAAAAATTTGTCTCTGGGGTCACCAGAAATTTGTGATGTCAAAATGGGCTTATCAGCCAAAACAGCTTGTTACCCAGTGACCCGCAATACTGAGTCATAAGTTTTAAAAGTCCTAATATTGTTCTCCAATGTATTCCTAAAACTACTGCACATTCTGAGTGACTCAGTGAGATAGTGTAGAAAACCCCAGTTTTAGCAAACAAAATGTATATTTTGTGCATGTCCAGAGAGAAAAAGAAAATAGTTTAAGAAAGTGTGTTTGCTTAAATGCAAAAGATTAGCTTAAATTATCGTTTCTCTCACTATTCTTGCATCCTAGCTGTGTCATAAAAATTCCTGTCATGCATTTCTCAGACTGTTAATATCCTGATTCAGTTTCTCTCTTGGACAGAAAACAAACAAGCAGTTGTTGGTCTGAGATTATGTCAAAATCTTTTTACGTTGTAACAAAACCCCCGGTCTGTGTGGTGTTTGTTTCACGTGAGCATGTTTGGTTTTCATGTAATGAGCCTGATCATCAGGGGGAACCCTGCAGGCCAGGGAGTGCTTCTGACAATTCCATTCCCCGTCTGGCCAACCTTAATCTGGATTAGTTGATTTTCTTTCCTTGGATTAACGGCTTGTGATTCAATTAAACATTGTGCAGCCCAATGGGTTGGAATTGTGATATCACAATGTGCGGTGGGGAGCTTGGAGGACTACTGAAAAAGTTCCAACTCCAACAGAGTTTCCTCCGTGGGAATCCAGGTCTCTGCTGTTTGGACAAACCATCTGGCCTGGCCCGAGTTTTCTTTTCCTGCATTCATGGTCTATCAAGTCTTAGGGGTCTTATCGCTACTGTTCTATATAACAGTATTTGTAGATGACATAGAGATAAATGAACTTTAAAAGCATCTTAAAGGTTTGAAACATAACATTTTAGGTCTAGAGGAGTATGTAAGGAGTATGTCATGTATGCAAGCAGGGACAACCTGAAAATATGAACTGCCAACCTGGACAGACTGGACAGAAAGATGGGAATCCAATGTTCCACTGATGAACCGAGCCGTTTGTCAGATGGAAGTTATGTTCCCATAATGGAAAATGAACCTCATGCTGTGTGACAGTCTGGCTTACCACGTTACACAGAGGAAGATGAGGATTCACAGTTGTGTTTATTGTCTTTAGAATTTGTTTATTATTTGCCTCAGGCTATTGTTTGAGCAGGTAGCTATAAACAGTGATGGCCCAAAGCTGGATTTACTAGAAATCTGAGCTGCATGTTGGAGGAATGTTAAATGAAAGAGGAGCTGTCTCGTGCAGTGGAAAAATAGAAACCGGAATTATGTCCCAGAGAGGGAGAGACTGCAAGGCCACGCATGTGAGGACAGGGAATGGATTAGACAAAGTAAAAGAAGACAAAGAGGAGATTTTAGTCACACAGACAGTGGGTATTGATGGAATAGACATTGCGTCTCAGAAATTTGTATTGGTAAGCGCTGTGAATTTATGGTTTCATTATCATGCTCTATTTTAGGGATTTGCCAAGCATTTGCAACAGATCATCATGTGGTTTGTACAAGAGCACTCAGGAGTTCTACTGCTGAGCATTTGTCTAACACACAAAATTCTCAGGGCTCAGGCCCAAAAAAACAAATTAAATTTTCTTTAAAATATGCAATTTTTTTTTTATTTCTCGAATAGATAACTTTTTAAATGGAAGTGAAGTAGTGTTTCCTGCCAGGCTTCTGTAGCGCTCTCACCTTCCACATATTTTGCCAAAAAAGAACTTCTTGGCCGACTCTAAGGCCTCCTACATGCTAGACATCCAAATAGTATTACATTAATATTGTTGTTTCTCCTTGACTTATAAAAGATGACTTTAAACAGCCATTGTCTTTAGTGCAACCTCGTTGTTCTACCATGTTTTTCACTAGCATGCTAATGCAGTTGGCACACAGTTTGCAGTGTCAAAAGTCTTGCAGTTGGTTAGGAGAAATCCAGCCATAATTTGATCAAAAGGCAATTGTAAGTTTCCAATATTTATTTACCCCATATATGACCCCATATTTATTCTTGAGATTTTTTTTAAAAAAATGACCAACTTGATGATATTGTGAATTGTGTAAATTATGATTTTCCCCAATGTAGGACGGATAAAGGACTTTTTAATCTTAATCTTGGTAGAAAAGATACAGTCATATGACCGTGGTCTGCACATTAGCCCCACATAAGAGCAACAACTGTTTAAGAAGACATTTTATCACAGCATGCGCCAAGAAGTCTGCAGCGACAGTTTTCAAAATCTACAAACACACTTTCCTGTCTGAACTGTGCTAAGTCTCTGTTAATGCCCCTGCTTAGGAGTGCTGACAAGTAATGGCAGATTTCCAATGGGGTTAAAAGTTATTTTTTAAGGACCTTTATATAAATCCTCTTAAGATTGGACACGGTAAATTGTGATCAACAGGTGGTTCATCCAATCAGCTGCTGGAAAACCATTTCTGTGAGCGCTATCCCTGTTTCCAGCCAAGTCTCTCCCAGATGGTTCTCTTTCTCTCTAATGCGTCTGTCTATGTTAAGTACCCTCCGTCTCGTAAGCTTTAGGTTTTGTGATTTTTCACTAGATATATTTTCTTCAGATTTTAAACAGGTGTTTAACAGGAGTCGTGAGAGAGTAAGCTGACCTGCTCCAAAACCAACCTCTCTGACTGAGTGTCCCCTTTTAAAAGGTCTCAAAGAAACATATAACTGCATTAAAGTGATTTATTTCCTGTAGAAAGAGAACGTGTAGGCAGCATGTAATACAATGAGGGATCAATCCCAAATACCAGACCAAGCAGTTTGACCAAAGGCATGAGGGTGAAAATAGTATAAAAAGAAAGTGATGGCTGCTTTTATTGGTTTGAATTTTAAATGATCTCTGGGAAATTTTGGGGTATGAGATTACCACCACAGATTTATTGCTTTTCAGGATGTTAACCTTTTCAGGAGAGGTCACATACACGCTCTTTAAACTGTAAGTGTAGGTGATTGTTTTTCATTTCAATTCAGCTTATAATATCATTTTTTTCATTGCTCTGGTGGACTGATTTCATCAGCGTAGGTGGGGAATCAGAATATGATCATTGACATCTGATAGGTCCAGTACTGGCACACCGCAGAACTGGCCCTTTGGGAATTAAACCTGCAGCTAAGCGGGTGTGGGGCGATCAAAGGAAATTATAGAGTGGGCTTCAGGAAAAAAAAGAGAAAAGGTTAAGAGCGGGGCGGGGGTGATACCAAGAGAAACAGAGCTTAGAGTAGACACAAGGGGCCTGTTGACTTCAACGCCTCACTTGTCTTTATTTGTTTCTCAATTGCTGCTCTCGCTTCATCTTTTCTCTTTTTTCTCTCTTTTCTGCACATTTAAACCAAGTGGTTGTTTTTTGTCCATGTGTGTTGGGTCAGATCTTTGGAGCTCAATGGTGGTTGGGAGTTTGGACTAGAGGAGGTAAAAGGTGGTGACTGCTCCTGTCGTTCACTAGATCATATGTGACACCGTAAGCCCTTTACCCTGCCGCAGCCCTTCTTAAATCTTCCCCTCTGCACTCATTGACAGGCATCTCGACATGGAGCAGATCCATGTCCATAAGCTGTTTTTTTTTCCTACCTGCTGAAACTCAACACATCCAAAAATGATTAGGTTATTTGTAACTTTCATTATTTGAGGCCATGTAACTGCTTCAGTTCAGGTTGCTGAGTTTGTGAGTACTTCTTTTTACACCTTTTATTACGAGGCCTTTTACAGCTCTGACAGTGAACACAGATTATATTTGTGAATCAAGAAATACAAATCTGTACAAACACGCTGCTCTTTTCTTTGGAAAGATTTTTTGTGCAAATACTGGATTAGAAGTTACTTGTCTGGAGTGGGTTTGTGAAACTCACCATCTATCTAAGGTTTCATCTCCATGTTTTTAACCACAGATATTGGTAATGACATTTTTATTGCTCTTGTTTCCAGACTAAACAATTTTTTTGCAAGCGCACTCTGACTTTGGTGTTTGCTTTATTTTTTTTAGACGCCTCTCGGTTTGAGTATTTACTGGTTTCACTTCGAGACATGAAACCGAGCTGGAACAGGACAGTGGTGTTCTTCTTTTTTGTCTGGGTTTTTGTTTCTTTCAAATTACTGGATACCCACAAATCCTGTTGTCTGGACAGACGGTGCTTAAAGGGGTAAAAGTCTGGAGTATTAATAAAAAAGCAGCAACAACAATAAATAGAAGAAGATGCCTATTTTTCTACAAAATACAAGTCAGAGCCACAGCAGAGGTCAACAAACAAATGACACCCTTGTTCTAAACTGAGGTTTTGACCCCAAGAGTAACCAATGGTTCTCACAATGTAACCACTAGGCGGAATTGATCATCACCTCCTAACCCTGCACTCTGACCCTTTGAACCCTGAGGGTGACCCTAAAGGTGTAATGGATGATAGTAGCCTCAGAGAGAAAGGAAAGTGAGAAAAAAAAATGTTGATGAGTCCAAAAAGCTTCCTCTCACATGGGCCGTCTATGGACCCTTTATATGTTGACAATTAATAGTCTCTGTAGGTCCAGTGAATGGGGAATTGAGACGAATTGTCTCTCAGCTATTCAGCTGCATTCAAGCGGAAGTCCAGACCAAAAGAAAAAGAAGAAAGACAGAAATAAAAAGCCAGCGATGACTTAGGGGGTGAATCAGCCATAAGGCTGTTTTTGAAACATTCTCTTTTTGTTTTGCAGACACACAAGCCCTTTAGTATAAACCCTCATACTCTAGTGCACACTCAGGCATTTAAACACTAAAGTGAAAAGGAAACAAAAAAGCCAGACATCTGCCAAAATAAGGATAGAGTTAAAAAAAAAAGATCTTTCAACAAGTCTCCACTAACTCTGAACCGTTTCACTAAAGCAATGCTGAGAAAAAACAGATCATATGGTTTCTGACGTTTTGTTTGTCCGTGCTTGACGTCTGTTGCCAGAGATTATATTCGCTTGTTTCGGTATAGCTGTAGAAACACTGAAGCTATACGTCAGTAGCTTTAAGAGACAGTGGAGGCATTGATGTAATGGCAAGGCCTTAAATCAAGAGGAGAGTGTCTCAAATTATGTGGAGTGACAAGGGCTAGGGGCTGCTGCTCTGCGGAGAAACATCTGGTCCAAAATGCAAAGGATGAGGCTGGGAATTTGCCAATGAACTGGAGAGATAATAAATGTGTGAGCAACATTGGAAGTCTATTGAAGATTTTTTTTTTCCCTTCTTAATTCACTAATGATGTCTTAAAGCCTGAGAATTCCTTTTTGGCCACAAGTTTTTTTTCCCATGCTATTTTGTCTGGGGGGCTGAAGTGCATACAAATGGCTTGTTAATTAAGATGGATGGTACTCCTAAAGGCCCATCCTTATGATAATAAAAGAGGATTAAACATGCAAGGCCTTGTAAGATGTCTTTGTAAAGCAAAAAGTCCGTGCAGAGGTATGTGTGCTGTATTAAGAGGAAGGGGATGCACCGTGTATGAATGAGTGCGGCGGCGCCGACCGTGTGATTGGTGCGCAGTATGCGTTTACATCCATTTGTACCTCTGTGTATGTGTGGTGGAAAGAGAAAGGAGTGAAAGAGGCTGAGCTATCCCAAGGCCCTATAGTCTGTTAGCATGAATGGTCTCAGCAGGAGGGAAACTGTCCCTCTTTGTCAAGTCATTTGGCAGAAGTTTTTTTAATGCCACTTCATGTTAAATTCATCATGTCATTTTTTTTCCTTGTCCCTCAGATTGTCTTCAGATCAGGTTTTCTTGTCAGACTGTTTCCTCTTGAGGCCTAAATGACCACGGCAGATGTGAAATGCAAAAAAAAAAAAAAAAAGAAAAGAAAAAGCCATTCATGGTGACAGTTTAGCCAAAAAAGAGATTTGTTTTTGGATGAGTATAACTAAGCTAAATGATGAGGTATGAAAATACTTTTTACAGGTTGGTCTTACTTTCCATATTATTTTTCAACCGTGAAAGAGGCCAACAGATGCATCTGTTTACACAAAGAAACTTGTTTATACTCTGCTTTTCAGCTCAGCTGAATTACTAGCCAATATTACCTTTGCTCAGAGCACAGCTTGGGCCATTCAAGCTCTTGAAGAAGGTATTTGGTTCTGTCAGACTTTAATAATGACTTGACAGGCTCCTGAAAATGTTCTATAAAATGAACACAGAAAATGTAAAGTAACAGTTTGGGATACAGATGTAGACATGCATGTTTTAACATCTCCAACTCAGCTAAGCTCTGCATGTAAGACTTTCAGGTCTTTTCCACCAAGTTCAGTAAACACATGGAGGTACGTTGCTAAAGTATGCTGGATATGTTAAGGATAAGCTAAATATTTCAAAAGTAGCCTAGAAATTAACCTCAAAAGTTAGCCAGAAGAGCTATTAGAGAGCCAAAAAATTAAAGTAGTTTAGCTTCTGGTCACTTCAAGTAAGTCCAGAAATAGTTAAAAGCTAATCAACATATGGGAGGAAAGTTTTGGTCTTGTTGAAGTTGGGAAACATCTACAAAAATGTTACTTACAAGTAAGCTTAGACAAAAACTATTTGTGCTATTGGTACTATTTATTTGTGCAGTGGGCCATTAGCACAGCTTTGCTTAGCATCATGGTAAATAGCTAACCAAACTCCATTAGAAGTTGAAAAACACATGCAACATTTGTGACTAATGATCACTGAAAGCAAAGCCAATCAACACGTCTTTGGTTCTTGTCATTACCTCATGCTGATTGATTTCAAACAGCTGGCTGGACTGACATTCAGTCTTTCACTTGTTTCGTCCATACAACAGTTGAAGCGATTGTTTATTTTTCCCTGTAGCAATTTTGTTCACATTTTCTTGTCCACTTCTTTTTTCAGAACACTCAGAATTGGCTCTTTCGGCTCATTTGTATGGGAAAAAGGTGGTAAAACATCTCTGGCCAAATCTAACCTTATCTGCTGGCTGCAGAGTTAAGTTGGGATGTTAGCCTCCATTGTTGTGCGTTATCACTGAAGCTGCTATCATATCTTCAGTTTGGTCAGCAGGAGCTGTGTGACTGTCAGGTTTCCTCCTGGACCATAGGTCACACTCAAGGCTGACTACTGTGTCTCCTCTCTTTCACACACATACAGACACTCACTGCTCCTGGCAGTTTTTTTTTCACATGAACAGAGGCTGTAGGGGGTGCCTGAAGTTTTTCACTCAACTATCCCAGTTCTGGTTTGAATTAAAGCCTCTTTCTCTTTTTTTTTTGTTTAACCCCATACACACACCTCTTGTATGTATATACACTCAAGAGCACACATTCCTGACTTACTGTCCTCCTCTCCTGAACTCCTGCTTGTTTTAATGAAGAAAACTGCAGTCAAACATCATCTTTTTCTTTTCACCTTGTCTGCTTTTTCCATAAACAACTCTAGTGCATTCAGTTCAAATATAGTTCACTTCACTATTTTAACAAAAAATAAATAAAAAAATGATGACCGTCCTTGCCAATAAACACGTTCATTGGGGCAAAGTGAAAAAAAACAACAACAATAAACCCTTAATAAATTCTACATTTTTAAACAACGACATATTCCAACCATTATTTTGATTAAATTTCTAAGTTTTACAAATAGCAGACTGTTTAGGATGGATGTTAGTGCAGTTGCCACTTGTTAAAAATTAGGGTTAAATCCAAACATAATTGCTGAAAAAAGCATTTTTCTGTTCCAGCTCAGCTTCTGGAAATCCAGTGCATTTATCAGTGGCTGACAGCAACCATAAAATGGAAGCCACAGTCATTTTTTTAAAGCCTCTTGCAGGCCTTCCAGGGAAACTTGGAAGACAGAAGCACTGAGTCTGAGAAGATATGTCTGATATTCAGGATATTTCTCATTGATTTTAGATTTAACAGTAAAACTCAATTTAATGTTAGGCTATAAAGAAGGGCATGAGTGCATGAAATACTTTTGAACGAAAGTTTATGACAGTGCTAGATGGAAAATAATGTCAGGTAGAAGATCCAGGCCTTTAACCAAAGTATGAGTAATTATGGAGATGGAAATGATTTACTCCTGTATTAATACAGAGGCATTGAGCAAGGATTGTATTTAGTAATTGACACATGATTACAGTATTTAAAGGTATTTGGATATCTTTTAAAACTAGAACTTTGATATAAAATTAAAGCTATTCTTAACACCTTTCTGCGTTGGTTTTTGTTTATTTCACTTTTCAACTACTCTCTGAAAAGATTAAAATCTTTTTAATCTATTTTCGTACACTTGCAAAGTGCCCTTTCTCTGCCCTCCATGCTCTGCTCAACCCGAAGGCCGTAATTGGACCTAATCGTGTAGAGAGTGGGCCGATAAGGCTGTAGACTCACGCAGAAACAGTGGCACCAAAAAGAAGACTGAGAGACAGCTGACTCCTGTTCTGGTCTCCTTCCACTTTTTTTTTCTCCAAAAAAGACAGACAACTGATAAAAAGAAAATACATGGCTTTTTTTACATCTTCAAAGCATACTTTTCACAAATAGGCTAATTATTTTGTTTTTCCTCTTTCATCTTGCAAGAAGGAGAAAATACTTTTGTTTTGATGTTCTTCTAACCTTTAAATCCAGGGATGCAGAAACACACTGCATTTAATGGGCTATGGTAATTTTCTGTGACGACTTTGAGTTGTGCTGCTGCTTCAAGGAGAGCAGAATCGTGTCTCACCTCCATTAGCTCTGCTCTGATCTTGTTCAAGGTCTAATTAAACTCTCCAGCAGAGTCTCTCTGGTCCGAATAAAAGGCAGAGATGGTTACGGTGAAGAAGAACCACAGTTTGTACCAGTAGTCTGCATAGAGGCCTATTAAATATGGTCATCCCTGAGAGTTTTGCTCCTGCCATAGCATGTGCACAGAGGCCCTGAAACAGCACCCTGGTCCTGGTGGGTTATTAGTTCTGCTGGGGTATATTTTCCTGTAGAAACGCTCAGAGGGAACCTCTCTTGGCAAGGACTTAGACAGAGGGGGGGGGGGGGGGGGGGGGGGGGGGGGGGGGGACTTGAAGAGCCCTGCTGTACACAAACAATCTTGTAACAGTTGGTGAAGTGGTCCACTGAGAGGATAGTGATCCCCTTTACAAAAACCACTTGTCGACATTGTCAGTCCTCTTCTCTCCCCTGGTTGGTTACATAAGGTCCAAGGTGATCGTTTGCAGACTTTTTTTTCTGTCTCGTCTCCGTCTCCTTCGTTATTCGGACAAAGGTTTATAACCTGACGTTAGTCTTACGTATTGCATATTGTGTTGAGATTTGGCTCATGTCCAGCTTTGTCTGCCTGTCCTGGGTATTACACCCCACACTCCCCCCGTCATCTCTGGCACGCTTAAATTCCCGTTGAATCCCGGAGCACGTGTGTGCATGCACTTTGCCGGATCTGTAGTTGGAAGATGAATTACTGTGCAGGCATTTGTTTGACAGGTCAAGGCAGTTGCAGTTTGTACATGTGTTGAAGAAGCCATACGGAAGAGATCAATTTGACCTTGTCTTAATTATTTAGCCGTGGTTCTTTGTTAATAAGAGATGCAGTTTAGCTGGAACCCCTTTCAGCGTCCTGGACTGCAAACTTGAAATATCAGGACTAGATGAATGTAGAGCCAAAAGTCGGTCATTAAGTCACATAAACAATAAGAGGTGAGGATGTGATGATGAGGAGAAACAACAAGTCTCTTTGCGGGTGTTGCGTCATGTTAAACGCTTTCTCTCACCTTAGTCACACTTAATCTCTGACATGGCATGTTAGTTTAAGTATTTGCAGATCATGTCATATGGTTTTCAGATTAGACGCAGGAGTCACAGACACAAGTCTGGACTTTTTCTAGACGCTCAGTAATACTTTCCCAAAGATGGGAGCAGGATGACTGTCTTCATGCATAGCAGTGGACACGTCAGTAACATTTAGGTCATTAGCAATTCCTTAATGTTGTTCTTAGTGACTGTCATTTGTCCTTTAGAGGGAACAAATTTGTTGCTGTCCCTGTGTTTTACTTCGTATTAGACCACTGCGTTACCATACATTACATCATATAATGTAACCAAAAGCTGAGGTGTACCTTCAATTACAGTTTAGATTCTCTATCTGCTAAACCTCAATTATTTTGATGTGTTTTCCTGATGCCTTTTATTGCATCCCTCAAATACAATCTAATACCTGTTCTGTGCTGAAGCCAAAACTTTTTCAACACTTCGACTCTCCCACTGATTCCCTGATGAAGTGTAATATATTGGAATTCCATCATAATTCCATATTTGTGTTATACTGCGTATGGAAATGATTTGTAATCCTTATTTATTTAAACAAATTAGGTCCAAGCTCCGTCTCATTTGTGCATCAGTGGAAACGACCGATGCCAAGTGGAAATATTTAATCTCAGAGGCCAAGTATAACGAGGTCTGGGAGTCTGCACTTCCTCCAGCCCTTGACCCCGAGTCGTCAACAGCATCTAATGAGACATTTAATCATTTTGAAAATTATTGTTTCCTCCAGGAGACGCACCCTGCTCGGCTTTTTTTATGATCAGATGAGCTCAGTTTTTACAGGCCAACTGTTGCATCAGTTGCACATGGAGGTCACTTTCAGTAATGTCTGTTGTTGTGGGGAGGGAGTTCGGGGGGATTGTTCAGTAATGATGTGAATTTTACTCTGACTATACAGAGCGTTATGATTTTCATTGGAGTAAGCATGCACCAAATTACTCATCTGTAATGCAAACCACAGCAAACTTAATTAATCAGACCACTCCAGTTATTGAAAACAACTTAGTTGGTAACTGGTAAAATATGTGCATAGACTTTGAGGGATTGGACCCCAGAACTACACTCTTACACTGCACTTCCAATGTCTGCTCAACTGCAAAGGTTTTCATATGGCAATACTGTCAGTATGACATGTTTAAAGATGGAAATGCTAAACATGTGGAACACGATTTTAACATAAAGGCAAAGCTTGTTCAGTCTCATTGAAGGTTTCTCCTCAGTTAAGAGGTAAAAATGTTGCGCAACTGAAATTTGGGTAAAAGTCTGAATTTTGTTTGTCTGTCCATTTAAATTTTAGTAATAAATTCAGAGGAAGGGTACATGTAAAGAGTTATTATGACATGTTAATGGAGTCTGTGATTACATCCAAATTGCCTCTGTCTGAAAGAAGTCAAAGCCATTATTACTATTTTGATGTAGATGCCAAAAGGTCTTACATCCAAAATGTCACACATCCAAAATGTCACAGTAACCCCGAAGTTATGAGTTAAGATAGAAAAAAATGAAATGTCACAGTAACCCCGAAGTTATGATGAGTTAAGATAGAAAAAAATTATCCCCCTAATCCAAGAAGGATACATTTGGACATTGCTTTCTAGCACATGTTAGCAGAAGTTAGCAAATCAGGCAGTTGAACTTCTCCTAGTTATAAACATTGACCTGCCATTTTTGATACAGTGTCCTAAACTCTGCAGCACCAGTTATAATATTTTCTTTCCTATATGGAGGATTTTCTTAGTCAATTCTACATAGTTTTCCTATAATCCAAGATGTGCAGATTAGCAGTAGATGCAGTTGAAAATGTATTTCTGCATATTGGAGTCCTTGTCATCAGGTGGTGGCTACAATCGTTAGCATTCTACAAAAGCATGAACTATATTGTTCATGCTTTTGTAGAATGCTAACGATAAGCAAATAAGCAAAAATAAAATCAGTAAAAGAAAACATTCCCCCCATTCTGTGAAATCCAAACATCCACTGACACAGGAAACACCACCTGCTTTATAGCCTCCAAAATAGTCTGGGTGCCTTTAGCTGTGAGTAACCAGGTGCACTTAATAGTTCCTGATGAGCAGAGGATCTAGTCTGATCGGTACAGCCATACAAACTCACAAATGTTAAATTTAAGTGTAAGATTTAAAACTAGATTTATGGAGATAAGCGGGAAACGTCTGTGTTTTCCTGTCTGACCTCCTTCACGTCTCATGTGAACACTAGGATTATTGGCTTTATTTGGATTAATTTATCGCTGCATCGTTTGAGGCTCAGTCTTTGGCTTTCAGACAAATCCCTTCGATCACTTAGGGTCTTGTAATCAACAGCGCTCAGAAACCACTTGATGCATGAATCATTCATACCCTGCCATTAATAATAAAGACATGGCAGCCGCTGTGCATCTAGTGCAACCTGAACTAGTACGTCTTGAAACATTATCTTTTGGCTTCTAAACTAATGTGTTTCACCTGTTGCAGCCCCAGGTCTGCTGCAGACAGGTAGTGGAGGAAAGCCTCCTCCCTCTGTGTACCTTCCTCATATGGTGACCTTGCTTCCTTTCCTCCCCCTGAACTTTTTCTGTCCAAAGTTCTTTGATAAGTCCTCGTCCTGTGGGAGCAGCGGTAATGCACACTGGAAGCAGGAGGCGTAATTATGCCTCAAACTGCACTTTCTTCACCCTAATTAGTTCACTCCTTAGAAGTGGGCCTTGCATTATTTACACATCAAGCGGAGACGCAGGGAGAAGATAAATATTCATCATTTGTTGACTTTGCTACGGTCCCAAAGCTCAAGTGGAAGTTGAGACGAGAGACGCTGTCATTCTGGCTGGTTTAATGCGACTCCTCCTTTCACTGGTGGGCGAACGGTATTTTGTTGGTGACTCAAAATTGGGTAAATAACAGAACATGAGCTGTAACTTTTATTTCTACCAGCAAGGAAAACAAATTATTCATTTTGATATCATTTTAGGCCATTTTTTCTAGGCCAATTAAACTTTTTTATTTTATTTTATTTATTTATTTATTTTTTACCAAGAAATGAGTAAACAGCAGCTGTTACGAGGCCTTTCCTGCTTACGTTTGCAGCCAAGCAGATTTGTGAGACATGTCAGGTCTGAGTTTCCTGTCAGTAGCTGGATATGAATAGACGGTTGTATCTGACCCCTCCGCCCTGGTGGTCAGGGGCCTTGGGGCCTATTGTCTGCCCTGGAGCTGCCTGCTGGGAAACTGTTGTTAGTTTTAAAAGCTGTGTCCACTTGACATCTTTTCACTTATATCGTTTCTCTGTTTAATCTGATGATACTATGGTTGTATTTGGTCATGTTTACAGAAGATGGTCACGGGACAGGCAGGAGCACAAACTTGTTATTACTGCTGTTACTACATGAGTTAGTCAATATTCGAGTCAATAAATGTTTCACTTTTACTGATACAATATGTCCAATAATTTGCAAAATACCCACATTTTCTTTTTGCCATTTTTTCATTTCTACCCCCTGAATTTTGGTTTTGTCGGCTTGAAATATAACAAATCCTTCTTTTAACCCTTTAGGGTCAAGTGAAAAAAAATGACACTGTTCTACACATTGCACTGCATCATACCTACATAAAATAATCTCTGCAGTCAAGAAACTTAAATTATATTTGTTTATGTTCTCTTGTGCATTGTTTTTGACCAACTTAATTTGGTTCTCTGGTGTCTGATGTGATGAAATAGTTGAACAACTAATTTTTTGGACTTGTTGGATTCCCTTAAAACCTCATCACTTGCACAAACAACCAGTCCTTGTGATCTCCATCCCTATGATCAACACACCCATGTTATTAAAATATACTGAAATTATTGTTATGAGGGATATACTTTATCCACAGGGGGAGTTTATTTTTCGAAGTAATATGTGTTTGTTTTGGGAATCATGACAAGAAAGTGAAACATCTCTAAGCCACTGTTTCAGTCACTGTAGGCCTCCCATCATGTGGATAAAGGGCCTCCCATCAGTTTGTAAACTCTACAGTTTTATATAAGCTCTGCTGACAGTGGGCTACACAGTAGACATGTTTATGCAGTGACACGGCTTCAGTTATAGGACCATTTGTTACAGTACAGCTCCGCCGTCTTTCTGCTGTCATGCTGAATCTCTACTAACATTTCTAAAAAATAATTTTAATTTTGATTTTTATAAATTAAATAGTCCTGTGTGGAGCTAATTCATTGGTCAGCAGTGAGTTGCAAACTTGTACTTAATGGCGCCTCCAGTGGCAGCTTGTGGGGTAGCAAACACTTTTAGTACTTGAAAATTAGGCATATGTAAAAGTAAAAATAAAAACTCTGTTTTTTGTCAGTTTGAATGCAGTTCAGAGTGTAAATCTGTGTTTTCTTGAAGAGCACACTTCATTTTCATCCACTGATTGATAAATGCAAACCGACATTTAATACGTTCCCCTTAAAGCCGTTCTGGATGCAGAAAATGGGAACTTTCCACTTACTGTCCATCATGTAAAATTCAAGAGGATTGACATGTTTTTTCAGTAATCTTAACAGCTGTAGCAGGCTGCATTTGGCAGGAATCTGACGGAAACTGTGGTGTTTATTCTTCCTCTGCAGGTGGAGATCACGCTGCAGGACGTCAACGACAACCCGCCTGTTTTCCCTAATGATATTCTGGATGTAACCATTGAAGAGAACGTCGGAGATGGCTTCAAGATAATGCAGCTAACAGCCACGGATGCAGACGAGGTAATGGCTCCCCAAGTTTCTATTCGGCCTGACAGTGTTTTTGCACTTTCCTGCGCCCGTTTTCCACTCCACTGCTTTTAGAATAGACACCCAGGGAGTCATTTGAAGTCAAAATATGCTCAACATTTTTGTTCCTACAGAGCAGGAACCGCTATAGATTCAAATGGGTTTGTGAGGTTAATGCAGCTGTCAGTACTGAAACTGAGGAAGGTCAACATTTGGTGTCTCCATGTTGGATCATGCTTGTGCCAAAAAATGAATGGCAGACATTCAGAGCAGGAAACATGTCCTGTCATGACAGGGAATTATAAACTTGTCATGAATGTTAGGGTAGAAAAACATTAAAGTAAATAACAAAATATGTAATTCAACATTGTCCAAATGAGCAAGAGAGGAAATGAAGATTGACTCAGTGAGCAAAAACATTTTTTTGATGTGTAGTGATACACAAGTCTGTGAGGTGCGATTTATGCAGCTGAACAGTTTTACATACGGTATATGAAAATGCATTGTCTAATGTTTAACAAACGTAGTTCTCCAGACAATAGACATTACTGACATTTTACTGACATATACACAACTTCTATTTTCAATGAGGATGTAACTGCTGTAACAGACAACTATTGATTTTCAGAGTGACCATTTTACAAGGTCACTTTGGTTTTGAAACCACAATATCAGAGTGGTTAACACTCTTGCCTTACAAAAAGGAAGGTTCTCCAAGTACAAGTACTCCAACAAACATGCAGATTTGGAATTAGGTGAGTTGGACACTTGGTCTAAATCTCAAGGCCTGGAACCCACTTACAGGCCACATCTGGCCTGTGACTATAGATAGGTATTGTTTTATTATCCACACCAATTTCAGTTGATAAAAAAAAATGTAGGTGTTTCAGACAGTATCTTTAACCCCATTGTGTCATTTACCTATAGCACTTTACCAGGTTTATATTGCACAGCTGCTGAACAATGCCTGTCTCTCTACATTCAAAGCAGTAACAAAACAGACTAGCACTTTCGCCCACCTTGTTCTTTTTCTCTGTTATTAAAAAGTGAATTGACCGCATTTTTTAACCTGAAAGGAGGTCAGCCTTTTCACCAGAGGGATTTTAGGGACATGATTGGATTATTTTCTGTTTTTCCAGCACCAAAGTATTCACAGCTTTGATCTTAAGAGATTTCACATCTGGTATTAAACCCAAACAGTTGGTCACTTTTTCCTGACAATGCTGGGAGGAGTGTCGGTCCAGGCTGTGGTCTAGGAGAAGATTTGTTTTAGGAGATGATTTTTCTTTTTTTGTTTTTTTAAAGAAGAATAATTATGATTGACACAAACTGTATAATCATACATGTTATCCTTAATGTCCTTAATGTTTCTTACTAAGAAGACCTGTTCCTGATTTTAATCAAGCATTAAACAAAATAGAGACAGTGTTTAAGAATTAGGGATTCTAGAGATGTTTACTCCAAACTTCAGCGCTACCATGAATAGGTTGCTTAAATAGAAGCCTGTATTTCATTCCAGCTTTTATTCAGAGCCAGTTATAAGCTCGGCCAAGTCTTTGCCCACATCCTTACGCAGGAAACTTAAGTTGCGCTGACACCAAGCGTACGGAACGCATTGGAGCCGCTGTTGAGAAAGCCACATGTGTGAGCCGGTCCAGAGAAGCCAAGAAAGAGTGCAAGCTGTTGGCCAGCTGACGGGCTGAATTCAGACATCACTGTGATCCTAACCAATTTAACAGGGCTACATGTGGGATTCATGTGTGAGGGCATTAAAATTGCTGTTTCTACGCATCCGTTTTTGCTGCGCCCGTTTTCACCACAAGAATAAGGGAGGGTTCAATGGTTTTAGGGGGGAAAAAAAGATCAATACGAGACTGTGGTCTTTTGTCTGATGTCAGCCAGGGTCTGACAGAGAAAAAGTTTCTCGCCTCATTTGAAAGCAATATCCTGCCTTTTGTGTTTTTAAAAAGACTAAATGTTTTATTGGAAACCTGAAAAAAAAACTTTAACAGGTAATGAAAAAAAAACTTAATGAGGAAAATGAAGTAACTGGCAGATATGTCCACAAAATGAATTCTAATGTGATCCAGGGGGCTCCAAGCCCAAGTACACTTCTAGCCACAGTTGGAAAACACATACACTTACCAGTCTGTTGCACTCCTGTTTTTTTTTTTTTATGGCTTTATCTCAAAGTTTTCAGTGACATGTTGTTCTTTTGTTTAAGGCGTCTGTGTTATGATTGGCTGGGTTTACTCCATGCTCCATATTGCAGGAAGTTCACCGTCTCTGCCAATGCTGTCTGCTTCACACCTCCCTCACTTCTTACAGAAACTGCATTGCTCCACAAATCACTCATCTGCTGAATGAGTTTCCTTCTGCTGTAGTCTAGTACACTCTGCTCCCTGAAACGCCACAGTTTAATTGGCCCCTCCCTCCACCTCCACCTCCAGCCCCCCGCCCCCTTCGCTGACAAGCCATTGTGTCTTCAGAGGCTTGTAAAGTAGTCAATCTCCTGAGTGGAGGTCAGAAGGGCGACCTATGTGGGTATGCGAGTTAGGAAGTATGATATTAATTACTAGTATTATGCCCAGTTTTATGCAGAGAAATAGGACCTGTTTAAAAAAATAACACATTTTCTGGCAGTAAATGCTGAACCATTTTTTAAATGTATACGCTTTATGTGCTTCACTCCGGTCCCCCTCCTGATCCAGGCCCACCTTCTATGCTCGGCTTTTGAACTCTGTCAGGAAGTTAATTGGCAAACCGCTGAGTGTTGGGTTCCAGACTGCAGTCCAGGTGGCTGATGGGATTGCCAGATCTGGAGCCTCAGATTGATGACAGCAGGGTCCTTAGATGAGCACAGCCTCACTTTATGCTTCATGTCTCCCTCATTTTTCAACGGCCCTGGATCTCAGACCTGGTCTCTGGTAATGCAATGAGAGATGAGGTCAAGGACAGCAGAGGTTTTATAGGACGTAAAACAACAGGTCATGGAAAAGAGATAAGAGCAAGTCATGATGATGTTGAAACATCAAGTAAAACATTTGACCGTGGTCACTATGTTCAGAAGGGATGACGTGTTAGCATATTTGTGTGTCTACAAAGAGGGAAAGACGACTACTTTAATACATTGTATTTTTTCAGACAATATTTGTCCTAGAAACCCATAGGATTGTTGGCTTTCTCTGACATTGTTTTATAGTAAATTGAAGCAGCCAATAAAAACAGCAAACACCACATCCAAATACTGCAGAAAACTCTTTACCAGACAGCATTAGCATCATCTTAGAGAAGATGGAACTTCTGGAGCTATACTACATTTTAGACTTTAGCCTGGTTAAGTAAAGACAAACATCTCTTAGTTGAGGCCCTGCCAGCACCTGTTGATATGTAGATCAGGATTAAGTCATCACACCTTTTCACATAAGCATGACTTTGTCCCACAGGAGCACAACAAATGGAATCTTTGCTGAAAGAGTCTCGATGGATTTGCTCTTAAACTACTGAAACCAAAGCTCTCTCTTTATCTCTGGGAAAAGCAGAAGCTTTTTGATGTTGCTCCTTTTTTTCCTTTGCACATGCTGCAGACAGTGAGACGGTCGTCTGATCTCTTATTGTACCTGG
>NC_024321.1:4655683-4660241 GCF_000523025.1 Cynoglossus semilaevis
TTTTCATATCGCTTTCAGTCCCATTTTTTCATGCATATCCAAGCCTCAAGCTATGGCTATCGCATGTGTTGTGGGACTTACCTGTCCAGCTTAGCTGTAAAAATACAGCATCTGTAGAAAAAGTAAAGTAGTCCTCCAAAATTTAAAGAGGAACAAAATAGACGATGCATGCAATATATTACATTTCTTGGTAATAAAAAAGTTTTATGGTTTGAATTAAAATACTTAAATTAATTTGAGCAGTGGTTTATTTAATTGATCAGATTTATGTATTGCAAGGTGGTTGTCATATGTTGATATAATTTTTATCCAGTATGAAGCAGTCACCATGAACGATCATGCAACAGGAGAACATAGCGTAGTGTGATTTCCCATTAGCAAATCCTCTGACCCATCCTTGTATTTTCCACAGGGTCCAAATGCTCTGGTGACCTACACCATCATTAGTGGGGCAGATGACAGTTTCCGGATCGACCCCGAATCTGGTGATCTGATCGCCACCAAAAAACTGGATCGGGAACGCCGCTCCAAATACTCACTCCTTGTGCGTGCAGATGATGGAAAGCAGTCGTCTGATATGAGGCTCAACATCACAGTCGAGGACATCAATGACCACACACCCAAATTTTCCCGTGCTACCTATTCTTTTGATATTCCTGAGGACATGGCACCAGGTATGGTTACATTTTATTTTTCCCAGTGATAACTGAGTTTCTGAAAAAAACCCTCTTCATACCAAAAGTTTTAGGAGCATTAGTCAGAATCACTTCAGTTTGGAATATACAGAAATCAATCCTGTGAAATAAGACTGTGCAATTCACACTAACACTGACATATGTCTAACATTGGCCTCTAGTAGTTCTTTTTCTCAGCCAGGGAGAATATTCAATACAAATTTGTACGTTTTTACTCATATCATCCATCTTAATTTTAAAATCATTCTGCTTCCAATGCAGTAAAGTCTATTTTATGTTATTTCAAGAAACTGGCAGCACAATCACAGAGTCTCTGGTCTTAATAAAGAGCCATAATACCCTCCTGCAGATATGTGAGTCACTTTGTTCAACAGAGTGCTCGGATCAAACTGTTTTACCTTCTCTGTTTCCACTCATCTTACTTTACAGGCTCCATTGTGGCGGCCATCCTGGCCAGTGATTCTGACTCGGGGGTCAATGGAGAAGTCACTTATTCGCTTGAGGAAGACGATGAAGATGAGACCTTCCTCCTGAACCCGGTGACGGGAGTTTTCAATGTGACTCGTTCCCTTGACTTTGAGACCCAGCAGTATTACATTCTGACAGCGAAGGCCCAGGACGGAGGCGGGCAGGCTAGCACTGTCAGAGTCTACTTTAATGTTCTGGACGTGAACGACAACCCGCCCATTTTTAACACCAGTGTTTACAGCGCGTCTGTCTCTGAGAGTCTGCCGCAGGGATCCAGTATCATCACTGTTGGAGCCACTGATGCTGATGATGGTATGTAAAAGGTCATTGTGAATGAGTTCAGTGATGGATATTTAGGCTAAGGATAACATTTTGAACTGAAACATTAACAGTGGATTATTATGTGGATATTTTTAGGTTAGGTGCTAAGGGACATTTATGTAATGATTTTAAGTAGAAGACCAACAGTAATCCAAGAAAATGTTTGCTAAAATACAATGATCCCATCACAGCATGAGAGTAGGGAGTACTGCTGTATACCTGCTCTAAAAGTCCAATTACATTCATTTACTTAAATATCACAAAAAATGATACTTTATTGTATGTCTAAATTAAAACAAAAGTACATGTATTCCAAAAGGATGAATGTAAAGCAGTAGGTTCAAATGTACACATTTCAATCACATGAACATGCTAATGAAAATGCTAAAACATTTTGCTTCACAGTTGAAATACCGAAATGCTCCTCTAAATATCATGTACACGGACTAGACACTAGACAGATTGAAAGAGTCTGTAGACATATTTTCAACCAAATACTATACTTAGAAGCATCGAGGCAGGCTGCATTAAACCAAAGAAAATATATCATATGTTAAATTGTAGTTTAATCCCAGTTAAGTCCCGGCCAAGTATCCCAGAGATGTTAGTATATATTTAGAGAAAATCTTTCTGTGAGAATGTTCAAGCAATGATATACTCCCAACGTGCATAAATCAATTGTGAGCTGCCCGTGGCAGATTAATGTAATGTAGGCCTGTCATTTTGTTATGAGAGTCGGTTACACGGCAGCTCTCAAACCTACATTTTATTTTTTTCACTTTTTATGTTGCACCACGCATGACTGACTTGATGAAATAGAGCATCTTCAGCGTATGATTAAGTGGCTTGAGTTATTTCGGCAAGCTGGGTAGTGGGCTCTGTGTTTGTGAAACACCGTGTGGTATCTGAACAGTCACCGCTGCTCTCCTCTGCTGTAATTACTGCTCCAGCCCGGCCTAATGTGGTCATATTGGCCTACATTCCTGGGAAATATTGCTGGTTTGTTCTCAACCGGAGTCTGGCTTCTTCCCCCATCGTCCCCACAATAAGACCATGTTATCCTCTCTGATATATGCACTCGGACTTTTGCCGTCAAAATAAAGTAACCCCATTGTTAGCACTTCCTAAGCCGCGACCTTCGACACCCGGACTCAGTCTCAAGATGGAGTAGCCTAAACACGAGTAGCGCTCTCAGGCTTTTGATAAAGGATTACTTGTGTACTGTAAATACACACTAAAAAGGGGGGAGGGACTGCTGCTTCCACTTGATTACCTCTCTAAGTTGAATTACAGACGCTCCATTAAAGCTAGTTTTAACTATCCCCCGCTTCTACTGGAGGGATGCAGATTAGATCAGATTTCTAGGTTAGATAGTTAACTGTTAAATTTAAATTGGAATTCAAACAAATTTGTCAGTTGTAAGGGAACTTCCTCACTGGCACAATACCTTTATCAGTTTAGGAAGTGGTTTGTAGCAGTGTTTTCTCTCTTGGTAGTAATCTGTCATGCTGCATGAATGGATTGTCTGCTCCACAAGCGGAGAGGCCACAGCTGTAGCTGCTGCAAATGTACAATTAGTGGAAATAGATGTTGATAACACATATAAGTGCTTCGATCAGACACATTTAGCACATTTTAACAATTGTATTTACAACAATGGTTTACTGTGAAAAATACCAACTTTTAACCTTTGCTGTCCTGATAAAAATGTTTTTCTTTGCAGGGTCATCTATAATTAAAATGCTTCAATGTCAAATTAAATTTAACTCTGAAGTAACATCCTGTAAGTATCAGCTCAGTGACTCTCGATGTGTTTTTCAGGACCTAATGCTCAACTACTCTACAATATCGCCTCTGGAGATCCCCAGGGTCACTTTGTCATCAACAAGGAAGGAGTCCTTCAAACAAAGAAGCTTCTGGATCGAGAAACACAATCCTTTTATAATCTGGTGATCACAGTGAACGACCTGGCTCCGCCCCCTATGACCCGCTTCACCAGCACTGCTCAGGTGTCGATTATTTTGCTGGATGTCAACGACTGCCCACCGACCTTTACCTCCCAGAAGATGACCTACATCCAAGAGAACACGCCTGTGGACACTGTAGTATTCACCGCACAGGCAACAGATGCAGACAGTGGACCCAACAGCTACGTTGAGTACTCTCTCAGAGGACCTCACGGAAACAAGTTCAGCATCGGTAATGTTGATGGAGATGTCAGGCTGGTTGGGGAACTTGACCGTGAGGAGTTTTCCAACTACACTATAACAGTTGTGGCAACAGATAAGGGAGAACCGCCTCTGTCTTCAACCATGGATGTGACCATGATGGTACTGGATGTCAATGATAACACACCAAGTTTCTCACAAAATATATATGACATTGAGATTGAGGAGAGCACCTTGACAGGAACCGATATCATCCAGGTGTTTGCCAGCGATGCAGACGAGGGCACTAGTGGACAAATTCGATTTTCCATTTCAGAAGGAAACATAAATTCTGATTTCAGGATTGACTCAGTCACTGGGGTGATTTCAGTCGCCAAGCAGCTGGACAGGGAAGCACACTCCTCCTACTCACTGGTAGTTCAAGCCTCAGACCGTGGCAACAACCCCAGGGTGGACCGTGCAACAGTCAACATTGTGTTGTTGGACGACAATGACTGCTCACCTGTGTTTGAGCTGTCGCCGTACATCGTCAACGTGCAGGAAAACCTTGAACGTCTGCCGCAAAATATTTTGCAGGTCAGTGATTTCTCAAATCTGTTTATTTTGAAACATTATCACTACTATTCAGAGATGAAGAAATTGAACAAAAATAGAGTGGTGTTTTGAATGACAGTCCTGTAACCCCAAACAGAGTAATAGCATAACCAAATTTGCATTACCAATAATTCAATAGGTGCAGGTATGTGTGTAATTTTGGTGCCTTTAACCACTAAGCACAGGAGTCTTATTTTGCTAAATGGCGTGACAAAAATCTGACAGAAATGGTTTTAAAAATGATATATGACTGCAATTTGCTCTGCACAATTGGAGCTTAGGGAAGGCCTGCTGAAATATAAAACTAAAATG
>NC_024321.1:4660254-4663575 GCF_000523025.1 Cynoglossus semilaevis
CTGCTGAAATATAAAACTAAAATGAACTTTATTGTATAATGAGGCAGTTGAACTCTTGTTGAAGACCACCTTGATGACTAAATGAGCCATATATAGTTTAAAAAGTGGAAAGTACTGGTTTTCAAAGAGGGAGCAGGTCCATTTTTTCACATGCTTACCTTTGGAGGAAATGAGGAAACTGTTAAGGGAATAAATATGAGGAGAGCTGGGAAAAGGGTGCAGACACAATTGGGTTTTGCCCCACAAAAGCTCACATTTGTATACTTTCTCAAGTCTGAATTTCTGCAGCCTGCGTGACAGGAAGGGGTAAGGAGCCCACAATGCATTTGGGCACAAGATTGAGTGAGTATAGTGCTGCAACATGCGGGGAAAATAGGATTGGCCATGACCGGCCCGATAGATGAATGAATTAAAATCTAAAGCAGCCGAGAAGGTATTGAATGTGTTTGTGACTGTCTGCCTATTTTTTTTTCTTTTTTGTGCATTTCCTGGGAAAGTCTGATCAGACACAGTAAATAAGTAATGATCTTACTCTCCTTAACAATTACCTTCACGTTGCAGCAGAGCACTGTGATGGTAATTAAATATTTAGCTGCTTCAGTGGAAAGACTAAGTGAGGGTGCTGGTGGTTGCACTAGGTCTCTCTCAGCCAGGTCTAAATTGATGTGGTTGTATGAAATGAGCAACGTGGTCCTTGCAGGAACGCACAACATGCACAATTTCTGCAATTAAGGAAAACGCAAATGGAACTTTTATACATGTTTAAGGCCTGAAATACTCGGGTTTGTCTCCAGTGTTAGAATGTTCTGAATGTCACCAGTCATTTCAGTGGAGGTTATTTGACGTAACATCACAAGAACAAACTTTTGTAGAAGTACAGTATATTAGTAAAAAATGTATATAGTATTAACAAATGTCTTTTATTTTATACAAAATATATAAAATCACCTAAATGCATTTTGACTTGTTCATATTAGCTGACATTTACAAGTCTTAACTTATTTTCGGCAGAATAATGCTGTATTTCCCTGAATAATAAACACATTATAATTAATGAAAAGTGGGTTTCGCTATAGATTTTTATTCAAACAGAATCTATTTAATAACTAGAATACAACAATTCATATTACTCCCATATGCCACTCTAGTGCAATAACATTTAGCGAACTTACGGTTGCTATAAAAAAAAAAATAAAAAAAAAAATAGGCAGGAAATCTAAACTTTGGAAGGTACAGATTTGTAGCATAAATTTTCTTGCTTTCCACCACAGCTGCCAAACTCCAATACAGCCTACTTTCCTGTTCTTTTTACTCTAAACAAACATTACCTTTTTATATCTCCTCAAAGACCTATTTCTGCTTTTTTGTGTTTTTTTTATCTGGCCTAGGTTGTTGCCAGAGATGACGACCAGAGTGCCAACAGCCAGCTAAGCTACATGCTGAGTGGAGGGAATGACGATGGAACGTTCAGTCTGTCGTCTAGTGGTCAGCTGAGCCTGACCCAGACTCTAGACCGAGAAGTTCAGGGCCAATATGTCCTCCTGGTCACGGCCACCGACTCAGGTATGAGAAGGTTTTTTGCTGCACAGGCCTGACTGCGCAGCAGTTTTCTGTGTTTGACATTTTTAAAGTAAAATGTGTATTTTCCTGCTAACCCATCGGTATTATGTTTCTGTTTATAGTGTTCCAAGATGAGATGTTTACATGCACTCCTACCACATTCAATTTATCATCCCTGATTTGCTCTATCTGTGTAATGTGTCTCTCCATGGCCACTGCTGAATCATACCATACCAGAGCTGGAACCATATTGGACTAATGAGTTTGTGAAAACCCAAGCTGAAAGGAATATTTTTTTTATAAACTTACAACAATGTTAACAAACAGTATTTTGATTCCACAGTGGCTCTTTTTGTGTGGTACCATAACATAAACACGCTGGAGTTTTTAGCTTGAAAAATAGTGCCTTTTTTTAATCTAGCAGAAGTCCCATCACCAGCTTTGATTCAAATGCATTCTGTGTTTATTTGGATATGGCGGTAGAGCTTGTTATAGCCAGATAAAAGGTTAACTTGTTATTGCGTAGAAGCCAGTGAATGTGCAGTTAAAGGACTACATGCGTTTCCCCCGTTGCAGCCAAATCACATGGTTTGCCAGTTAAGTATATGTTTCCCCTCCGAGCTGCTCTGGCACGGCTGTCATGGTCGGAGGGTGGTTCAGTTTCATTCCTGGACTGGCCATGTGATCAGTCATAACTGTGTATTTTTGACTGTGCCCAAGCTTTGGTGAGAAATGTGACGCTGTTGTGTTGGATGTAGGTGACCTGGTGCGTGGATTTTTGGGAGTCGATGAAGTTTATTTTTTCAACAGAAGAATCAAAAGAAAGTGCCGGAGTGTCACACGTTTAGATCACAAACAATTGAATTTGCGACTTCGCAGAATTTCCCCAGTGAAATCTGTCAAGGTTTTCCTGCCTCATATACTGTTTAGAGGTCTGTGCCACATGGACAAAGTTACCCAACATACTAATTAGGATTCAATCCCTTTTTTGTTAGCTTCACGTTAGAGCCCATATTTAGATCTCTGACAACAATTCCAAAATATTTTGACAGGACATTTCAGTACAATGTTGGTGAGAGGCAGGGCTTGGGACCGGCACTATAAACACGGATTCGTGTACCCTAGTGGCTGGCTTGAGGTAGAATATCATAATATCAAAAAACCCATAATCATAGAATGGGCCAAATTGCCCAGCAGCATTTTCTCACATTTTTGAGGCTGAGACAGTGTAGAGAAACAGTTCTCCCAGGCTCTATCTGGAAGGAAACGTCAAAGGTGGATGGGGCAGACATGTCTCGGCGTCTGCTCTCTACCATGACCCATTTTTGACTGCAGACATTCATCCCAACACGTCAGGGAAGCCCTTTATCTTCCCGATACTTTTTTGTTTGTATGTGACACAGGCAGAAAAAAGGAAATGACACGCCAAAGGAAAAAAATATATGATGCACTGTCAAAAACCTCATCGTTTTGGAGTTTCTTTACTCCAAAACTACATGACCTTAGATTAGGCAGATGTGCTGGGATTTTTCCTCTTAACTTTTTCAACCCATTCCCCAAATGCCCTGAATGACTCACAGTCTGACTGTGTGCCTGTATATGAGACTACAGTCATCTATCCTCTAGGAACATATTGAGCATTTTTGGTGTCAGTTAAACTCATCAGTCGTTGCCTCAACAGGGATTCAGGAACTTCTCCATGGTGCTGATTGAAATCTGTCATGAAACTGACGGAAACAAAAGAGGTCACTGGGTACTGAT
>NC_024321.1:4663616-4685854 GCF_000523025.1 Cynoglossus semilaevis
TGAAACTCTTCACCACAAAATGTGGCATCGATACAAGTTGCGTGAAGCAGCATTTTTTTACAAGGCCACTTGTTGAAGGAAAACTTAAATTGAAAATGAAACCGGAGACAATTTTTCTTTTTCTTGTCTCTCTTTGGTTGTTAAGAGGAAGTATGTTTGCAGTGTGTCTTTGCAGGGTTTACAAGCTGTGCAGATACAAACAGATAACCAGGGGTCTAAACTGCCCCCCCAACCCCCCCATGGCAGATCTCATTGTAAATTCAACATCTGGATTAGCTTCGGGCAAATCAGATTTCCACTGCCACTGCTTAGTAACATCCAAGTTGTGCCTGCTTAAAAGAATGTGAAACAATGAGCTCTCCAACAGAGTTGCACAATAAAATGCTTTTGCCAAACTATGTTGCTGGAATGGCTTTAAGCAGACATCCATGTTTGTTGGAAACATGATTTTGTACAGAGTGCAGCTGGTCAGCTGTGGTTCCCTGCAGTTGACAATGTAGCAACATAACTTTCTGGATTCATCTTTCAACTATTCAACTGCTCTAAAAGATATTTGAGTGAATTAGTTATTAGACATTTGTGCTGTTGTACTTTTTTTAAATCAGATGTTATGTGATTTTATTTTATTTTTTTTTAGTGTCAAGGCGCCAAGTTGTCTGTCCAGAAAATTTTGGCCCTCTGACAAATATAGTTAGTGACCACTTCCTATAGACTGATAACATGTGGCTGGGCTTAGTCTGGTGGCAACACAAGACTAATCCAAATAAAATATCAGGTTCCTGAAATGAACTTTAACAGAGCAGTAACATTCTGGGTTGGGCCTTAAAAACTTCTGCAGTAACAATGTGGTCTTACAGAGTTAGAAGTACATGTTTTCTGTTTTCCTCTTTAACAGACGCTCGATCTGGATGTTCATTTAAATGAGCTCTGATAAGTATTGAGGGGGTGTTCATATAAAGGCACAGTGGGTTGGATGATTAGTACTTCAGCTTGGCAAGTTCCACATTTTATGATGTTTATCTGCGCTCTTTCTCTGAGGACCCAACATGATTTTCACCAGTCTACTTCTAGCTGCAACTCATTGCGTGCAGTATGCGTGACTAGTACTGTGACTAAACACTTTTCATACTTTAGTTTTATATGAACATTATGAGAAAGAATGTGTTTGTGTTTTCCATCTCTCACACTGGTTACGATCTGTTTGTGTTTCGCTGTTGGCCTAAAGTGGTAAAGAGTCAGCGAACCATTGATTGATAGAGGATTTCCAAATACTAGTAGTAGTAAGAAATATTATTTTATGAAAACTCACAAAAAAGCAAGTCACTTTATTAAATTGAACCACAGGCTCCAAGAAACTACATCTGTCTTTCAGTATTTTTCCATTCCTAACCATGCAGATAGAATCATGCAAAATAATTTACATTTCGCACTTGATAAATAACTAAATAATGTTTAGGAAAATAAGTTTATATATTTTTTTTCAAGTCCATGACCAAAAGTTTGTGCCATATATATACGTATATTTTTTTTTTTTCTTACATTTTGGGTAGCAACCATAAGTACTCTGCAGAGGTATTTCTAATTCTAAAATCACTTGTTGACTGTGAGAAAAACTTTGTTTACTCTGTTATATCTGGCAAATAAAGAGGGTGACAGCCCATACCCTGTGCTCAGTCTATTCATGGCTGCTGGATGGGGCCACATTAAAAGAAGCTTTGTTGCAAAGCAACAGGTTCTCAGAGGCAGAAAAATGTCAATTTTGCCTCAATGGCGGCCAGTTCTCTCTCATCCCCCAAATGCTCCCTCTGAGTAATGATGTTTTATTTACGCTGTCTCTTAAGAGCACAATCTAGCTGCAGTCCATAAACTGTAATTAACCGTTTACCCTTAAGCTTCAGGCTACAGATGGGCTGTCTAATGAATTTGCACATTCATCCATCTTCCCTAAGTCAACTTGTACTGAACTTCCCAAGTTGTTTTTCGACGTCCTACTATTACACTTCTCACGTGAAGCTCAGTTTGGTTGTGTTTTTTGACTCTTTAGACTCTTAGATCTGTGTCTTAGCTTAGCCTTGACTGAGCCACTTGGGGACAACTAGAATGTTGGGATATGCCAGACGTTCCCTTTATGTAAACCAGCCACAATGAGCTCAACACACAGACATCAACACTTTTGTTCATTGGTAGCACCTCCTGTGCAGAAAGTATGGCCACAGCTTCCTCAGGGTTAATGTGATTTGTCCAGTAGTAACTTACACTGATAAGGTGCTTACACCCTGCCATATGCTTGTGCTAGACTCTTCTCCGGTTTGAGAGGCTTAGAGCGTAAACAGTCTGGGATCTTTAGTGTGAAAAAGGAGGCAGCAGATGGTCATCAAGTTCAGTTTTGCCTTCGGGTCTGAAAACTCATCATTCCGGCTGCCAACTCAAGGGTTTAACTGCTTTTGTTGTACAAACACCATAGCTGTCATTCCCAGGATCTGCTGGGAATGTGTTTAATGAAATAGTAATGTTGTTTCTCAATTCAATTAAAGCACGGACAAATCCTGATGTTAGTCGAAGAGCTTTGAGTTCCCCATTGGTTGAAGTCACTCTACATGAGGAGATATGCACTGACGCCAGTGTCTTTTCCACTTGATCCCATAGTGTAATGGCTGCTGGTAGGATAAAAGCAGTTATCTAAATTCCATCAGACTGATGTCGTACCATGGAGAAAACAGCCAGTCTCAGAGACAGGGTTATCATGAGGACTTAGCTTGGACTTATTCTTTATGGTAACCATACTTTAGAGCTCAGTGACTCACAGCACAGCATTCTGGGGGCAAAAGTCATCCTCATGGAAACATGGTACCACACAGTATGGTCTCTGGGCCCAGGCTTCATTTTCTATATTATCAATAAGTGGAATTTGCGACACTAATTTTCACCTACAGCAGGGAAGCTATTTTACGAGAATCCTAATTTTTAACCGAATGTTTTGAAAACATCTCACACTGAGGTAAACAAAAGACAAAGTTGGGCTGTAATCACAGCGTTAAGCAGAAGTGGTTTGCTTTCCTTCCCCGGTGACCTCAGATTAACCTGTCTGAAATGGGATTATGTTTGTGTCACAATGTTCAGACAATGGGAGACAGTGGCTTGGTTATCTTATCAAATGGAAACGAGGAATTGCAGGTTCTGCAGAGAGAAACTAAATTCTCTTATGAGAACACAAATATAAAGCTGTAGTCATATGCAATGAGTTGCTCAATAATAATAATAATAATAATAATAATAATAATAATAATAATAATAATAATAATAATAATAATAATAATAATAATAATAATAATAATAATAATAATAATAATAATAATAATAATAATAATAATAATAATAATAATAATAATAATAATAATAATAATAATAATAATAATAATAATAATAATAATAATAATAATAATAATAATAATAATAATAGTAATAAAATAAAATAATGAGATGATAAAAAATAACAATAACTAGGGATACTGACTTCACTGCATTGATTTAAAATCACTAACAGACTTCTAACTTGAGCAAATAAAGAATCCTAACTGATGATCTCACACTCTGAACAAACATGATTGACATGATGCTGTGTTGTATTCTTAATTTACAGCAGAGATCCTCAACTTGCGGCATGTAGGCCAAATCCAGCACACCGAACTGTCCACTCCGGCCCACAGCTGAATTCTAAAATAAACGTCAAATAGTAATGTTATACAAAAAATGATTTTTATTTCGTTTTATTGAGTGTCCAGACCCAAAGGTGCCCAATTCTGGCCCTCCGACATGTATAGTTGGTGACCCTTGGTTACAGTCTAATATAATATAACATAATGGCAGTACCATCAGATATTACTGGAATCCAGAAAAAGCCAAAATAGTGTCAAAGTTTACAGGCCTGTGGCAGAAATGCAAGGAATAAAGCATCTGGGTGATGAGTTTTGCCAATGGAAAAAATTCCTTTCTAACCACAGAGCATGGTAGCCACCAGTCGGCAGCTGACTTCCTGCTGCAAATTTCCACCAGCTTTCTTTCCATAGCAACATGATGTCATGCGTTGTAGAGAAGAGTGTGCCAGACTGTGCATTTCCAGATTTAGGCATCACCCTTCTGTATTCGACTTGAGCCTCAGTACCCGAGGTGACACTCGCCTTGGCTGCATTTGTCTAAATCATCCACCCTGACACTCGTCAGCTGGCTTTGCCAGATTCCAACTAAAACTGCGTGGAGGAGATGATGGCATTTTTAAGCTCTCTCTGAGAGAAGGCATTCCTTTCTTGTTCAATCACTTCTTCCTAAAAAAAGAGTTGGATGTAAAAAGGTATTTGAAAAAAAGTCTGCTGGTATTGTTTGTCTTTTAATCACAGGTATGGCATTTCAGAGTTAATTTAGGAAAACGGAAACAGATGACATATTCTGCTGTGACGTCGACTCACTTTTTTTTTATCAGCTGTCTTTAAATCATCTCAAGAATGTCCGACTGTAACTTTAGCTATTTGTAACCGTTGTCATTTACCTACATTTGCATACTTGCCAAGATACAGATTTCCTCTAGGTCTAAATCTGTCTGGCCACACGGTGTAACAGGATAGATCTGAACTATTTACACTTTAGACAGCGGGGCGTTTGGTGGGGTGCAACAGCTGCCAGAGGTTATGCGATATGAGCGAGGAAGGCACGTCCCGGGGGCACACAGGAGCACTTGATGATGTGTGGTGTTACAGCGATGCACAGGAAGAAAAATGCTCAGATTGAATTCACTCCACCGGGGACAGCGGGGAGTTAAATACAGGTCAGAGTTGCACGGAGGAGGAGGATGGGTCATTGTGTTTGAGTGTAGTTTAAGTCCCTGCCGAAGGTGGAGGGAGCAGAAGAAGGTTAAAGTTTTTACTCTGTGCTTACTCAGGATTAACTGCTCTCACATTGTCTCAGGATGCAAAGGCATAGTAGGTCAAAGGTTGCACAATAGTGTGCCGGAGGATGTTGTCTGTTCTTCTGAAGTGGTAAACAGGTTATGATGTCACATCCTTTGCCAAAACTGGCACGCCTACACTGAGGCAAGATTCATGAACTCATGCACACACAAACTCATTTAACTACAATTCAGCCAGAATTGGACTTTTGAATTTAGTACCTGACAAAGAAGTAATTTTAAGAAAATGTATTTAAGAACTGAAAAACTGATGCTTGTGTGATTTTCTAAGCTTCAAAGTATGAGCATTTTAGAAGCCTTTTTTTTGCCTCTGTCTATCTCTATCAGTTGTAATGGTAACAAATCTCAATTTGTCAAAAACATTATTGTCATCCATTGCAGAACATTTCTGATCAACATCCTTTACCCCAGGGTGCTTACATGCTGGCAGCAGCCTTGGCACTGTGTCTGATGAAGGGACACCTTGCTGACTTGGTCAGTTCTATATTTAAGAAGATCCTCAGGAAGAGAAGGCTTCCAAACTTCCCTAATCTGTTGCCAGGGCACCTGTGCCTGAGTGATGACCCATGTCCATTCAGTCACCTGAACTCCACAGGCCAGCATGTGTGGGGATTAGAGAAGCCAGAGTCAAGTATGATGTTGATTAGGAAAATCCTGCTGACTACAGTTGTTTGGGGTTTTAGCTAGTGTATTGTGGTGCGATGATTACATAACAGCCAAGTGATGATACAGACTGTAGACTAATGCTACCTAATTACTCCCCTCGGTTTGTGTGTTCTACATGGATTGTGTTTCTACTCCTCTTTCGACCGAGACTGCAGATGATTGCCCCCCTCCATAAATCAGATCTATTTTTTTTTTTTTTCATATGCAGCTTTGTCTTAATTACAAATATTTGTAATGGTGGAAATACAGACCCACCCACAGTTGCAACATTTGCTATATTGGGTTGTAAACACACAATCCCCCAAAAACATCTTTGCAGAAGACGTGACTCATTTTGGCTATGAAGCACTAAAGATCAGTATCATCGGTTTTCCCGAGCTATTTGGGGGAATTCAAAAATTGTTTACTGTCATGTCTGTTTTTATAAGTAATTTGGCTTCTGGAATTCAGGTCTGTTTATTCTTGATGTAGCAGGCACTTCTGTTCTGACCAGAAAACCTTGATGCATGGATAGTCAAAGGTTGAATGTCTGTTTATTATCCCAGAGCCAGGCAGTGAAGTGATGTGACAGTAAACTCTCTCAAATTGCATTTTTTGTGAGCAATGCCCCCCACCCGCATGGGAGTAGCCACTGTGGTCTTTGGACCCCACAGCGTCACTGGAGTTTGTTGACTTTTGTAGGAAAATTTCTCTTTTTCGCTCTCTCCCTATGAAGAGGTCAGGGTGTAGTGTCAGCACATTACAGCAGGGGATTTTTCTTCTTGCCCAAGGACACTGCTCAAGGAGGCAGAACACTGTTTTGTTTTTCATTTTACCTATTTTACTGCCACTTATGTGAGTTTTATGCCTAATTGATGTAAATACACAGTCCTAGCTCAAAGAATTGTTAGGGTTAGAAAGTAAAAAATATCTTCTCGTGCCTGAACCACACCATAGAGCCTCTGTCTGTTTCCAAGTGTTTCCTGATGTAAATTTAATTTAATGTATATGTAAAAATATAAAAAATAGCTTTAATATCATGTGACCCACCGACTATCACCCAATGTCTAATTTTAATATGGTAGAATATGGCATGCTATTTTTGTATTTCATATTAAGGGCAAACCAAGGGTGAATGGTTTCTAGTATATTTCTCATTGACATACAGTGCATTAGACTATTTTAGCCTAAATGAAGTTCTATGAAGGAAAACAAGTTTCAACACATTGAGCCAATCACTTTGGAAATAAAAAAGTATCTCATGCTATTTAAGCACCAACTATCTGACATTGTATATGTTTTCAGTTTCATAAATCAATTTTCAGATTTCTTCAGATTCAGCGTCTCCACAGCTCTTCCCTTCAACTCTCAGCGTCCTCTCTTCTCAAAACCTCCATGTTTCTATTAAGATATTTTTATGCCCCAATCCAAATGTTATTGTTTTATATTTTATTAATCCACTCTGCCTGTGGAACACAAGTTCAAGGATCTAATGTTTTCTACAGCTGAGTTCTCAAAGACAGGATTATATCTGGGCGTAATTTTTTGTTATGCTTTATTGTAGCTGACACATTCACACCAAATCCTGAAGAGAGCTGTGGGAGGGAAAGACATGTTGGAGAAGGAAAAACTGTTTCACACACACTAGTTTATCCTCAATCCACACATGTTCTGGTGCTTTATAAAAACTATAAACGTGAGTAACTCCAAAAAAAGGCTCCAGGCTTTTGAAAGTGTCCCCAGATGTCACATACTGTGACTAAAGTTTCTGTTTGGAATATAGATCAGCCAATCCAGTGTGTCATTCAATGGAGGATTATGAAGCAGGCAGGCATCTGATTCACTCTTCCTCCTCAGGTTTTTCTGCATTGCGGCATGAATTCATCTGCTATTGATTCAAATGTTGTCCCCTGGGCTCCAGTGTGCCTGGTTTTGTCACTCTCACCAACGAGAAAGAGCCTTTTTTATGAAAATGGAAGATTCTGCAGAAAAGCTCTGCACCTTTAAATAGATGAAATCGTTGCGTGATTAAGACTGCAGGAAGGACGTCTGAAAGATTTGGTTTCAGGGATATTTGAGCCCTTTTGATGTGCTCTAAGCTAATGCATGTTGATGCAGCCAACAGAAAAACCTAATTCACTGTCCGAAGACATTTGCTCAAGGGAAATCGTGAGTGCACTTCAACAGGACATTGAATTGGTTTAGACTGGAGGCCACTGCAAATGACAGGTCGTGTCCAATTTTTCTCTTAGTGACCTAATGCCAAAATTGGGGTCCTAATGCTGTTCACATGTTACTGTGTTGCCGGAACCAACTATTGGTGGTGCAGAAATTAGCCTTTTTATTTTATAAGAGGAAGAATTTTTCAGGTATAGGTTTGTCATGTGAAAGTGTAATAAATTACATCTGTCCTGGCGACAGAGGCAATTTTTTCTTAATTAACTATTTAGTCTTGTCTGTGTTGAAAAAACGCTCACACTGTACCTTACACATCAGGACGTCATACAGTCACTGTACACTGCCAATTTGATTTAATATCAATTCATGTGAAGTTCTTAATGTTTAACAGTCATGGGACTGCTGTGGGTCCCTTTCAGACTTTAGCCTAGTTACGTTCAAGCTAAGTACACTTTCCTTTGACCTCTATATTCGCTACAATTGTAGACTAGAGTGCTGTAGGGTTGAAAATGAACTCAGGACTGACCCAGTGGATGGACTGATACACAGATGTGCCAAACAGGAGGCAATATGGGAAAATCTGGGCAGTGACATTTGAAATGGACAACAACATTTACATTCTTAAAGGGAGCATGAACTGTGCCACGCTACCAGGCTACACAAGTCAAAATAAACTTGCTGTGGACAGAATTGTGCCTTTGTCTGAAGGAAAGGGCCTTGTGTTATGTAAGTTATGTCTTATGTGATGGAATGAGTTGATGACCAACATAAAGAAAAGGAAAGCATCTATCAGTCATTGTAATGGTAGATGGATTTAAAAGGATTAAATCAATTTTCCTTTTCCAGGATCTCCTCCACTGAGCGGAACAGGGACTGTGACTGTTCTGGTAGACGATGAGAACGACAACACCCCCGTCTTCAGCTCCTCCACATTCTACACCACCATCGCGGAGGATGCACCCACAGGGACAGACGTGCTGCTCGTCAACAGCTCGGATGCAGATGTGGGCATGAACGGCGTCATAAGGTACTGACGTAAATACTGCTGCATAACTGGGCTTCATTTACGCCCTCTGTGCTCATTAATTATTGTGTTTTCGGTGGAAATGCTACAAGTTATGGTTAGTCCAAATGTCTGCTCCGACTCTTCTGACCCAGTTATGTGGGATTTTCATACATATATTATCTTCTGAGCGGCTTGTTTTCATGCTTTAATTAGAGAGTGCAGAGGAGGCTGCGGCGACACACAACAAATGTTACTGTTTACATCCATGTATATTTGCATGCTCTTCAGACCACTTTAAAGTGTCAAAAGACCAGTATCAAAGACAGGTCTTGCTTTGTTCATTTAGTTATTGAGACCCTGCACATAATAAAAAATGATTCATAAAGTGGCTCCCAAATGAAAAGAACTGTCAATGGTTACCATTACACAACTGTGTAAAAACATAAATGCAACATAAGTAACTTTAAACTTAACAAAGGAACTTGCACTTGTTATTTACAATTGAAAAATGCTCATTATAAGATATCTGTAAGAGTAAATACTTAGATATTGACCTATTAAGTATTTTCTGAACAATTCAGTGGACATCTGTGTCTTCTGGTGCAGATTTAGTCACCAACAGGATTCATTGGCTCAGTACTACTTTCGTTGGATCCCCTGGTGTGAGAATACCCTTTCAGGACTATACAGAGTCTTTGGCTCATATTGGGCCTTTAGAGAAATGCTTCACTTTATCAAGCGCTTTGTGAAATCTCTGGCTGATGTGGCCATTGATGACAGGAGTTGAGGAGAGGGGTGGGGGGGAGCGTGGAGTTGTAGTCAACACCCGTAGTTATTGTTTGGGCTGCTTATTCTCAGGCCAGAACAACAGTGTTTTTCACACTACCGGCCCCCCTCCACGGGGGAGCTTGTACAAGCTTCTGGTCGGTCTCTGTCATGCTGCAAGCTGACTCAAGTGTGACCCAGCCTCTCTCCTGTGTAACCCCTCTGGGGGATGGGGTTCCACGGTGTGATCCAGTTTCCCAAAACATAGTAATGAGGATGGTAATTGTCCATGACACCAGGAGTTTTGCCCATCAGGGGTTTCTGGTGATTTAAGGTATTTTAATAGAGACCAGAACAGGTTACCATTAGATTTTATTTTGATTCTTTCCAAACTTTTGTTATGTTAAATCCTGGAAGTCTGTTGATGTACATCAACAGTTATTTTAGACATTTTTTAAATTAAATTATTCATCAACATTTTTTCTTTGCTTCACCATCTCTGCCCTATTTTTGTTAAAGTGTACACTATTTGTATGTATAGTTCTTTTAATGTGGTCTGTCTCCAGGTGAATGTGAACTTCAAAGTGACAGGAAAAGTTTGTTGGTTTAATATACTAATGTAAAACTCCCATGTTTTCTTTAAATCCTTATGAGTTTCATGATCTGCTATATTGTAAAATTCCAAGGAGTGGGATTAATTGAAAAAAGATCTCTGTTGCTCTTCAGCATCAGCACCAGCAGTGAGAGCCGCAGGGACTCCCACTGTGCAGCTAAGCAGAAAACAGTGGCTGCATTTGATAGAATGTATGCCTCAGTCAGTTTACTGGATTTGATGTCACTCCAGCACAATGTGGTGACCATTATTGGGCATTCTCCTGCAGGTTTTGTCGTCAAATACGTTTTAGTCAAGGTTGAAACAGTGCCCTCTATAGAGCACATTTCGACAAGACAGGAAGATAAGTGCAGTATCTTTTATCAGCATGATGGCATGGACAATAAACAGCTATAAAATATTCTGAAAAAAATACAGTTTGTGAAAATTAATTAGTAAGGACAACAACATTTGACACAGATGCAAATCTAACTAAATATAATTGAAATAAAAGACAACTGATTTTCTTTTGGATAAATTGTCTGTTTTTCAAGAGTTGTTTTTTTCATTTAAAACTAAATCCTGAATGAAATTAGGTATGTGATGGTTTAGAAATATTTACTTTGAAAGTGTTAGTTAAAAGGAGCATTGGAATTTTAATTAATTCAGTTCTTTCAATGGCAGTCTCCTCTTTTTCTCCTCTTACAGCTACAGCCTATCAGGAGGACACAGCCAGTTCTCTATCAACCCAGCCACAGGACAGATTATCACTAGCTCTCTACTGGACCGAGAGGACAGGGCTAATTACCAACTGCTGGTCGTGGCCACTGACGGAGGGCAGCCCGAGGGCTTGTCCAGCTCGACCACGGTGTCAGTGACGGTTTCAGACATCAATGACAACCCTCCACGCTTCCACCACCATCCTTATGTCACTCACATTCCTGCCTCCACTGCTGCTGGTCAGTGCAAAAGTTACTCACATTTTCTCAGCATTTTTCTTAGCTTTTATTTGTTTTTTTGCTGCATTTAAGCCATTTGTTAGTACTTTGATTGTTGGTAAACCAACCTCATTAAAGTAGTAATTAATCATTTTTTGACTCAACCATTTTGCTCTAGTTTTTAATTAAATCAACAAACTTTGTGAATTTATCTAAACTATCTAAGCAACTTTTTAATGAGATAAGATAAAAAAGTTATACTTTTTATATCGTAAGAATCTGGATCCTAAACAATATTTAATTTTTTCTGATTTCTTTAAAAGAATTTTTGGACTCAACACAGTACACACTGTTAAAGTAGAAAATGTTTGTTAGTGATCATATCTGCTTACACGTGTTAATGTAGGTTTATTTTTTTACAAATTAAGCCATAACATCAACTTCTCTTTATTTGTTTTCAGGGTCCTTGGTCTTTGCTGTCACTGTCACTGATGAGGACTCAGGCTCCAATGCACAGTTGCACTATTCCCTTATGGGCCGAAACTCAGAAAAATTCAAGATAGACCCAGTCAGAGGGGCCATTACTGCCAATGAAAAGCTGACAGGAACTTCAGAGGTGACCCTCACAGTTCGAGTGAAGGATGGTGGAGCTAATCCCAAAACAGATACAACCACTGTGACTGTCCGCTTTGTTACTGGAGGGAACTTCCCTGTCATCAAGGTGAAGGAACGTGTGTTCACGTTCCCTGAGAACCAGCCGACCAATCACATAGTTACCTCAGTGGGTGGGTCTTCCATGAGAGGTGGCTCCCTGTCATATTACATCGCCAGTGGAAACCTGGATAATGCTTTTCACATTGACCAGCTATCTGGGGAACTGTCCATCAGACACTCTTTGGATTATGAGCAGATCCAGAAGTATGTTCTCTGGGTTGAGGCTAGAGATCAGGGTTTCCCACCTTATTCCTCTTATGAAAAAGTGGAAATCAATGTGCTGGATGTAAATGACAATCACCCTGTGTTTGATAAGGATCCCTTCCATGCTGAAATACTGGAAAACGTTTCACCTCAGAGAGTGTTAATTGTCTCTGCTCTTGATCTAGACAGCGGGCCTAATGGCCAGCTGGAATATGCCATCATTGACGGCAACAAGGAAAACAGCTTCAGCATCACTCGAGCAACTGGTGAAATTAGAACCACCAGGCCTCTTGATCGGGAGAAAGTGGCTCAGTATTCTTTGAAGGTAAAAGCTACAGATCGGGGGTTGCCTCCTAAAAGCACAGCTGTCAAAGTGGTAATCACTGTCTTGGACGTAAATGACAATGCTCCAAAGTTCTCCAAAATCTTCAGTGCTGCAGTGGCTGAAAATGCCCCCGTGGGTTACGTTGTAACCAGGGTCACCACCACAGATGAAGATGCTGGTTCAAATGCCATTAGCAGATATTCAATCACAGATACCAGCCTTCCATTCAACATTAATCCAAGCTCTGGAGACATTACCATAAGCAGGCCACTCAATAGAGAAGACACTGATCATTACATTGTTAAAGTGTCTGCCCATGACTCTGGTTGGACTGTAAGCACGGATGTTACCATATTCATAACAGATATTAATGATAATGCACCTCGATTTAGTCGCCCGTCTTACTACCTGGACTACCCCGAGCTCACAGAGGTGGGCTCTCTTGTTACTCAAGTGTACGCCACAGATTCTGACGAAGGTATTAATGGCAAAATTTTCTATTTCATTCGGTCCCAGTCAGAATTTTTCCGAATAAATGCAACAACTGGTGAGATATTTGTAAAGCAGCTGTTAAAATACCAGAATTCAAGTGCAAGTAGCATAAACATAAATCGCCACAGCTTCATCGTAACAGCCTCAGATCGGGCGGTCAAACCTTTGATGAGTGAGACTACAGTAATTGTGAACATTGTGGACAGTAATGACAATCCACCTGTGTTCAGCTCCCTAAGCTACTTCACTCCTGTCACTAAGAGCGTTAAAGTTGGCACAAGACTGATAAGAGTTGATGCTCAGGACAAAAAGGACTTTGGCCTCAATTCTGAGGTGGAATACATGATAACAGGTGGAAACAGCTCTAGCAAATTCAAACTAGATAAGACCAGTGGATGGGTTACTGTTGCCACCTCTTTGGTGTCAGATATGAAGAAGATTTTCCTCATGGACATCACAGCCAGTGATAAGGGTAACCCTCCTTTGTCAGCACAGACATCAGTGAGAATTGCAGTCACGGAGGAAAATCATCACACACCAGAGTTTTCACAGAGCCACATCTCAGCCACTGTACCTGAAAGTCTTACTGTGGGAACGGCGATAAGGACACTGTCAGCTAGAGACAAGGACAAAGAAACGAATGGTGTCATAACTTATAATATCACATCAGGCAATGACAAAGGTTTGTTCACGCTCAACAGTAAAACTGGAGTGTTGTCTTTAGCTCAGCCTCTAGATTTTGAGGAGAATCAGCAGCACGAGCTCAGAGTCTCAGCCACAGACGGAGGCTGGATTGCAAAAACAAGTTACGTGTCTGTGACCGTACATGTGACTGATGTGAATGACAACCCTCCTGTGTTTGACCCCGATGAGTACTTCCCTACTGTGCAGGAGAATGTTCCTAGTGGCACAACTGTGGTTAAAATGGACGCCACTGACCGAGATTCAGGAGCTAATGCTGTCATGGCCTATGTTATCCAATCATCAGACAGTGACCTCTTTGTTATTGACCCAAACTCTGGCACCATCACCACCCAGGGCTTCTTGGATTACGAGGCTAAGCAGGTCTACCATTTAACAGTGAAGGCCTTCAATGTCCCAGACGAGGAGCGCTGCAGCTTCGCCAATGTCAACATTCAACTAAAGGGAGCCAATGAATATGTACCCCGCTTTGTCTCCAAACAGTACTACTTTGAAATCTCTGAAGCTGCTCCAAAAGGCACAGTGGTCGGAGAAGTGTTTGCCAGCGATCGAGACCAAGGAGATGATGGAGTGGTTCACTACCTCATTTTTGGGAAGAGCAGGAAAAAAGGCTTTGGCATTAATAAGAGGACAGGTCAGATTTATGTCACAGGTACTCTAGATCGTGAGAAAGAAGAAAAGATATCATTAAAGGTGTTAGCCAAGAATGCAGGCAGCATCAGGGGAGCAGATATTGATGAAGTTTTTGTGAATATCACCATTCTTGATGCTAATGACCCACCTGTTTTTACACAAGAACTGTATGATGTGCAGGTTAGTGAAGGTCTCTCACCAGGAGGTCTGGTAACCTTTGTGAGCGCTGAGGACTCAGACTCTGTTCCAAGTTGGAGCAGATTTACTTACTCCATTTCTCCGGAGTTCGATAAAAATGTTTTTACTATCAACCCTAAAACGGGCCAAGTGTCTGTGGCTGCAGAGCTGGACAGAGAAACGACTCCTGTTTATAATCTAACCATTCTAGCCGTGGATACTGGCACACCTCCTGCAACAGGAAGTACCACAGTTATTGTGAATCTGGAAGATATCAATGATAATGGTCCAACTTTGACAAAAACGTATGCTGAAGTAATGGAGAACCAGAGAGCTGGCACTGGAGTGACAATGTTAACAGCTTCTGACCCAGATTTACCTCCCAACCAAGGCCCTTTCCTATACAGTCTCCTCAGTTCTGGCTCTGCCAACAGCTATTTCAGCTTAAGTCCAGCTGGAGTTTTAACTACGAGCAGAGAGATAGACAGAGAACAAATAAGTGACTTCTACCTCTCTGTTATGATTAAGGATTCCGGTTTGCCTCAAATGTCTTCCACAGGAACGGTCCGCATCAAAATAAATGACCAGAATGACAATCCTTCTGAGCCAAGATCCATGGAAATATTTGTCCACTACTTTGGGAACATGTTTCCTGGTGGTTCCCTGGGTGATGTCAAACCCAGAGACCCAGACATTCAGGATAGGTTTCACTGCTCCCTTATTCCACCATCCTCTGGTCTGTTCAGTATCCCAACTGGAACCTGCAATCTCAACGCTAAATCCCGTTCAACAGATGGAACTTTTGAACTAACTATTCGCAGTAGTGATGGTGTCCATGGATCAGTCAGTAATACGGCCAGGGTCGTCTTCATGGGCTTCACCAATGCTACAGTGGACAACAGCATACTCATTCGACTCCACACCCAAGGAGTCAGAGACTTCCTTATGAACCACTACCTCAGCTTTTTACGCATTTCCCATTCCCAGCTAGCAGGACTGGGAACAGGGGTGCTCCTGTACGGAGCATTTGAGCTTAACAATCAGACTTTCCTGATGGCAGCTGTTAAACGAGGCCATGGACAATATGTGAACCCCAGTGGTGTAGCCACATTCTTTCAAAGTATCAAAGACATTTTATATAGGCAGAGTGGGGTGCAAATAGACGCCGTGGACCATGATCCTTGCACACACAACCCTTGCCAGAACGGAGGCAGCTGCAAACGGCGTCTCAGTGTCGGGCCTGATATGAAGACAGAAGAAAGTGTCCCAGTGATCCTTGTTTCTAACAACCCCCTGCAGCCCTACGCCTGCAGCTGCAGACCAGGCTACACGGGAGCTCTGTGTGAGACAGACGTTGACGAGTGCCAGCCATCACCCTGCCACAATGGTGGCACCTGTCACAATTTGGTGGGTGGTTTCTCATGCACCTGTCCTGAAGGTTTCACGGGCATGGCCTGTGAGAGAGATATCAACGAATGTTTGTCCAATCCCTGCAAAAATGGAGCAATGTGCCAGAACTTCCCTGGAGGTTTCAACTGCTTGTGCAAGTCAGGCTTTGCAGGTAAAGTACACACAACATGTCATTTTTGACCACAGAACCAAATAAAGACATAACACTTTAGCGCCAAGAAAAATATTTGTTTCTAAATAAGTCCAGGAGAGGAGGTCTTGTATGAATAGTATACTACAATAAGTCTTGCAAAAACTTTAATTTACAGATTAACAGGGGGCATACGCTGTGCTAGGGATAGCAGCATGTCATGTTTGCTTTAATAAGAAAGCATACAGAGCTAACCACAGTTGGGACTTGAGTATAGACTCCACACAGGTTTCAACCAGTATCACATTTCTCTTTGTCCCCTCATGTGCATGCAGCTCTGACCACACACGGATGATCTTCTAATCCATCTGTGTATAAAGGGGTTGCTTAATCAAAGCTATTTGGCTGTTGAGTTGGAGTTGTATGACAAATGAGTGCCTTTATAAAAGATCCAATCAGGCTTTTCATTTTGGAAATGTAATGAGTGCTCTGCATTATTACCCCTGATAAAAGTGGGAGCGGATTTTTAAGTGGAATTACTTAGAAGGATAATTTAAACCCTGTGCAATGTCCAGGTGCTGACTGCAGCATCTGAAAGACATTTCCAAAGCAGGCGATTTATCCCCAGTCAAGTCATTACTGTCCCTTTTTATTATGACCATAAAAAATGACCAGCGATCTTGGGTTTTCATCAAGATGAACGGCCCTCGCTGCAGAAGTGCACCTATTGACTTACAGTAGTTTGCATGGCCCTGCCATGAACTCTCAACTTCCTGTTTTCCCTGCCGGGTTTTTGGCAGTGGGGTCTCTCTCTCTCTCTTAAGAAACTTGTCTCAGGATTTGCAGCGTGAAAACACGTAGATTTATTGTTTCATCAGTCTTATGGCTTTGCACCATACCCTGCAGTTTGTGTTAAACCTCAACCTGTGAGTTTCATTGTTTTTCTTGATTTCATGTGATCACATGCACATTTCTTTTGTGATTTTTGTTTCATTCAAATACCCACTTATTTTATGTATGTCTAATTGCACTGCAAAAAATATGGATATTGATTTTACAACATCTTTCAAATTATGATTAATCTTACTTGGAAGAATCTTTTTCCAGTTGTCCAGACAATTTCCTTATTACAGAGTCAAGATGTTGTTTTGGTTCGAATGATGTCATCATTTGAAAAGTTTTCCACAGTAAAACAGCACCTAGATTTTTGAGAAAGAAAATCTCAGAATAAAAAGAAATTTAACTATAGACTTTAAATAATATATTTGGCCGTTGATTTGAGATAAATCCAATATTTTTAGTTTTTTGCAGTGCACTCCACTGTCATGCAGGCCTTTCACGTGATTAAAGGCCTGCATGGATTTCTCCTGCAGGAGAAGTGAACTGTTTTCCTCTTGGGACTCTTTTTTTTGTCTACCACCACATTCATTTTAATTTGTGTTGTTCTGTGAACCCAGGCAAAACGTGTGATTCCATCATCAATCACTGTGAATGTAACCCTTGTTTTAACGGTGGGTCCTGTCAGAACCGCGTGGATGGATATTACTGTCATTGTCCATTTGGTAAGTAATGGTAGGAAACTTTTAAGGGTTATTAGTGAGCTTTGTCAGATTGAAAAACAAGACGGACAATTTCACATGAGATACCTCCCCGAAGAAAAGAAATGTTACCTATGATTTCCTAAGCAAATGTGGACGATTCATTTAGACTTTCCATCTCCCATGTTCTGTAGCTTTGGCTGTCTTCAGCCACCCCCCCCCCCCCCCAGTTTGGGCTAGGTTTAAATGATCTGTGATGTATCATTTGTCACAAAATACACGCAGCTGATAATGTAGCTGAGTAATGATTCAATTTTATCTGCAGATATTTTTATCTCAGCGGCACCGTGAATCATTCATCGCTTCCTCTCTGATCCCTCCTCTGGTCTGTTTATGTCCTCAGGGGTTTTCGGCAAACACTGTGAACTGAACAGCTACGGCTTTGAGGAGCTCTCCTACATGGAGTTTCCGTCTCTGGATCCCAACAATAATTACATATATATTAAGTTTGCTACACTGCAGAGCAATGCACTGCTTATGTACAACCACGATAACCAGACCGGAGACAAGGCGGAGTTCCTGGCTCTGGAGATCTTCGAGGGACGGATGCGATTCTCATTTAACCTCGGGAGTGGAACTTACAAACTCATGACTATGATAAGAGTCTCAGATGGGCAGTTCCACACAGTCATCGCCAGGAGAGCTGGGATGGTAAGAATGTCTCTTTTTTATAGTTCAAAGTAACTCACGTCTTAAAGGTGTATAGTGTTTATATCTTGGGCTTTTAAACCAGACAGCTCTATCCAGATTTGGCCTTATATTCTTTTTTGCACCATCAGATTATAATTAAACTCCCCCAAACCATAGCTTATGGTTTCCAAGGTTTGTAATTATATTTTATTGCCCGTTGTGATGTACAATAAGAGGATCCAAAATGGCTCTGAAGGTTAAATTTCTGTCTCCTATAGTCTGAATGAAAGGCTTCTTCCTGCCAGAAGTGCAGTGGCAAGAGAAGAGGGAAAAAACCCAAGCAGGCCCTGTCAGACCTTTCATAATATAAGTCTCCTGCTGGACTTCCAATCTGTCATTTCTCACCATGTGCCGGGAGTTACATAGGAAGCTGGTAAAATCGTTAAATTGTCAGTTTTGAAACGGTGCAGAGTGACAGGAAGGAAAGGAATATGGCAGACACCTAGAGCCACAAATCCATGAGTATACAGTGCCCTGTGAATAATACACAGAGGTGGTCATGTTAGGACTCTTGAAGAATGAGAGACAAAAGTGTGAGTGTCATGCCTAAAGTGGTGACTCCCTCAGGAAGTGTAAAGTGAACCCAATAGCAATGTTTTATCCTTTAGAGAGACTGTATGGGAAGTTTCGGTAGTCGGACCAGGAGTCTGTGTTAAACCAAAGTCAAGATCAGAGAAAAGGCACAGCGTAAGGTCTCATGATCAAGAAAGAAGGATCCAAATAATCAGAAGAAGCGGAAAGTTCACTGATATCATTGCCATTCCAATTTATCACCATTACCAGCCTAATTACTTTAGTTCAACTCCGCATTAAATATAATGGTTCTGTTGGCCAGTGTACGAGGAGTTTAAATTTGATTAAGTATAAACTAAACAGTTTCCATGATGATTTCACTACACACAAGGAGAAAGGTTTAACATAGTCAAAACACTGGTGTCAAGATTCAAACACACTTAATGGACATTTGTCCAGTGTCCCAGACCAATCCTTATGTCATCAGGATTTTGGTTTTCCCCTAAAGGGAACTTTTTCCATAGTCATATTTTTATTGATATAACTGACCCATGTTTCCAACACGTCTCTTCTCTTTCCTTATGAGACCTTTTTTTTTGCATTTCTGGCATATATATATTTCAAGTACACATTTTGACACATTTATAATATTCCCTTAAATTATCTTAATTTAGTATTCAGTGGGGAAAAAAAGTGCCTTTTTGATAAGGCACCTTCCCATTTTTGGAGTCGTGTGGTTTTGTCACTAGTTAACCTGTCCATAACCAGTAAGGGAAAATAAAAGCAGAGGGCAGCACTGCTGCAGTTGAATAATCTATAATCTATCATGAATAATCTGTCATACTCAACTACAATTTGTTTTGGATTATTCAATGCTGTCAGCTCTTGCTACTTTGGCACCCTCCATCACACTCTTTTTTTACAGCATCGCCCTCTCCAGTATTTGGCATTCTAGGCACCAGCTATTTGCCAAAGCTCTGAGTAAATTCCTGCATATTTTGCAATGTACAAACCTATTTTTCCCCTGGATTTTTAATGACAACAATATTTTCTCATTGGACTCGCCCTTCTGCCTAAACTATGTCCACCTTATTTGTCAGTGAAACAAGCATGAAATGAATGTTTAACAACAGCTACTCAGCGCCTGCACCACAACACAGTAAAGACTACGGTTCTTCCATTGTCTTTAGTCACGGCCAAAACAATATTCTCCAGAAGTCGTGTTCGACAAACACACACACACACAGTCAGCATTTATTCTTGTAACAGTCAACATTAATCCATGGGGCTTTTTTTGGAGAAGAATTGTTTTCATGTCCTCTGCAGTACAAGACACTTGACATTGAAGCTAACATTTATAGGATATGGCTGCCATGGCTTTGATCAGAGCACAAAACATTAATGCAATGTGCATGTGGTTCTGGCGTCCTGCTCAGTGCTTTCAGAACAAGTCAAGAATGCTTTTAAAAAAGGAATGGATCCTCCCTATTGTTGTTTTGGTTGTGTTTCTAATGCCGTGGTTCCAGGTAAGTGTGTGTACTCAGTGGGGTCTTATTCTCCTGAATGATTTATTGTAAGGCCAGTGTGATCTGTGTTTATTTAAGATCCAGCAGAGGTGGAGCATAATTGCCCCGGTTTTTCAACACTTTCACACACTTTTCCGGACATTTTCCTCACCAGCCCATTTCTTTTCTTCCTCATAAGGTCATTCCCTCTCAGGGCACACAAAGAGAGAGGCAGAGAAAGAGAGAGCGAGAGGAAAGGGGAGGGAGAGAGAGGGAGAGAGAGACAGAGAGAGAAACATCTGGGCAAAAGATTTAGTGCCATTAACGGGAAAAAGGAAATGTTTGCAGTAATCTATGTCATTTTTATGCCACTCTCCCATTGACTGCAGTAAGGGACTGATGAAATATAATTGGCCCACATGCCATGTGGTGGACAAAACTCACTTGTACCATTGAACAAGACTTAGTTGCACAAATGAATGGGTGGAACCAGAAACTCTGCAGTGAATGTGGTGCCCACAAGATATTTGGGGTGACACACCAAGAGATCTGTACTGAACAGAGTTCTATTAGGGGCCAGGAATTAGATTCGCAATAATAGACCAAGGGTTAGGGTTAGAACATTCTCAGATTGACTTTTCCCCTTCAGTTAAAAAGCTCAGTGTGCACATGTGTTAATGAATGACACAGTCCACATTGTTCTGCTGTGTTAGTCACTGTGTTAGTTCAACACATACTTTTCACTTTTTCAAGCATTGTTTTGATGTTTTGATCAAAGAAAATGAAAAGAAAAAGATACAGCATGACTATTATTTTTCATATTTATCAAATATATTATCTAAGAGGCTATTTTCAACCTAAATTTGAATTAAATTGGTTCTTTTGTTATTTCATTATATATCTACAGTATATATAGTAGATGTTTCCCTCTGTAGCACAACTAAATAAATACTCCAAATTCAATCAATTGGACCTGCCCCCCCAAAATGAGTTTCTGTCCTCCAAAGTCGCCCACTTTTAGAACCATTGCATCTCATAATTAAATTGAAGCCAGTACAGCTAGTCAGCCAAACTTATTTTTCATGTGTTTCTTTCTATCCTCCAGGCTGCATCCCTCACTGTAGACCTGTGTGGCGATGACCAAGAACCAGGCTATTGTGCTGTGAGCAACGTGGCAGTACACACTGACTGGTAAGGGAATGAAACAAGCACACACATAGTTGGTTTTGGATTTAAATGTCTTGGATTTTCTTTTTTTTTTTCAAACATGAAAAAAACCGAATGGAAAATATCACCAAATCTTTGAGAACACAGTTTGGATTTTTTTTTGGGTTTTGCCACATAGTTCCAGTTGCTGCTGAAAAGTACAATAACATCAGTGGAATTTAAATAGTTAGACAATACAATATAGTAGACAATGTGCAGCAGAGCTTTATTACTTCTCTTCTCTCGACCTGTTGCATGTCACCAGCTGGACGCCGACAGGGTCTGACAGCTTAAACCAAACAGTGTTTTTTCTCCTGGTTTGGGAACCAGTTCATGATGGCAACATTCAACAGGAGTTGAGTCATCCGAGATGGAAATTTTCTCTGAACTCAAAAATGCTTGAGAAAACAATTATTGTGATGAATTCCCTCCAGGTTTATTCCTCAGTCCTCCCCCCTTTACAGTCTTTTTATTCTTTTATTTCTTTAGTCCATTGAGAAGGAAGGACAGAACCTGAGACCTGGTCAAAGTGAATGTTCTGTGACTTTTTTTTCTCTTTTTGTGAATTATGAGTAAGAGAATTTTTATAGGGAAGTTTTGCACACATTTCCAATGATTGTGTAGGAAAAATGATTATCAGCTGCAAATATACATGTAATGTATGATGTAGATCTGTAGTTTAAAACCTGTACTGTCACCAACATGTGAGCCAGGTGCTTGTCTGTGCAGCCATAAAGAAAGACTGATTGATTCAGCAGACAAGGATGGACCAGAAAGATCTGCAGCAGATCTGCTCTCTTATTGTCCTGAGGCCATGTTGCTGTGAAACTCACTGAGCCACAGTGTTTCTCTGTA
>NC_024321.1:4685893-4698357 GCF_000523025.1 Cynoglossus semilaevis
ATCTGTGAAAGTTGGGATTTCTATGCATGATTTTTTTAGTCTCTATGCATCCTTTCTGTTGCTTCGACAGCCACTGTTCATTTGTGTGTGTGTGCAGGATCCTGGATGTTCAGCCCAACAGGCTCTCTGTGGGGGGTGTCAGGTCAATAGAACCTGTCCTTCATCGGCGTGGTCAGATTGCCACCCACGACTTTGTCGGCTGCATCATGGAGTTTGCCGTCAATGGCCGCCCATTGGAGCCCAGTCAGGCGCTGGCATCGCGTGGCATCCTTGACAGGTCGGCAGCCCATGAACCCCACCTTTCTCTGTGCTGTCTTCTCGTCTGTCTCTCTTCTCTGACCTTATTGACACTCGCTGTTGGAAGTCTGCTCAAACTCTAAGCGTCTCCAGACTTTTTAAGAAGATTTTGTTTTTTAATACAAATGGCAGAATTTTGACAGGGTAAACCATTTGCAGAATTTCAGAGTTTTTTTTTTTCCGTTGCCACTCTTACTGGTGAATAGTGGAGTGAGAACAGATCTTTTAATATGCAAATTCTTCTTGGTTTCTCTATGGGATTTTTTTGTTGCTGCACAGGATAGGGAAATCACAGCTCGTCTGCTTCTTTTTTTCTGAAGTCCCTCTTTTCCAAATCTCCCCAGGTGTTGGCTCTGTGGCTTTATTTTCAAACTGACTGTCCAATTATTAAATTTCTCTGTCTATAGATGTCCAAGACTGGAAGGAGCCTGCACGGCGAACCCTTGCAGACATGGGGGCACCTGTTTGGACCACTGGTCTTGGCAACAGTGCCAGTGTGTGGATGGATTCACAGGCAAATACTGTGAAAAATGTAAGCAAAAAATGCGTGTGAAGTGTTTTTTGAGATGAAAAATATGCTTGGGAAAAAAAAACACTTCTGTCCTTATAGTGAACTGTTATGTAGTGAATATATTTATATACTGTATATATATATCATATGAGAAAATCTGACATTAAACAGCAACAATTCGTCATTCATTGCAGCTTCTAACAGTATAATGAGCCAAATACATTTTTATAAGCAGTAGTATTAGTTTTAGTATTATTATTATTATTATTACTATATAATTATCTTCTAGTTCTTCGACCCAATTACTGACAAAGCTGGTATCTGAACTTGAATCATTGCATTTGAGATTAATATAAAATAGCAATAGCATTTAAACACAGCTATTAAAGACAGGGTCTGTGATATTCTGACTAAAGGTCAGAGAGCTCTATCTGCCTAATGATTAAACCACTGCGATGATGTCTCATGCCCGAGCCTTTACCAATTAGTAATAATGATGAGAAGTGCATCTGGCATAAAAAAATGTGCCAAATGACATAAACAGATGTGATGTTGGCGCTAGGGTTTGGCTACAGACAGGCAGACTGTCAGAAGGGGGTACCTGTTGCATTATTAAAGTGTAGCCTACTATTTCTGTCTTTACCAGACTTACAACTTATAGTTTAGAACTTTTTTTACGGCAGATTAAATATGGATCTAGGTTCTGCCTCAAGAGCAAATTCACCATTTGGGGAAGTGTTCTACATTTTTCATTTATGAGAAAATATTTCTAACTACTGGTGAGAACGTATGGTGCAGCTTGTGGTTACGACAGGAAAATCATTTAGAGTAGGAGAGTGAACATATTTTATATTACAGCCATTGGAAGGTGCCTGTGAAACCAGTGTTGAGTCATAACTGGACTGACTGGCCTTCTCCATCTGTCTCCCACAGACATTACACCAGACACCGCCCTGTCTCTAGATGGTACCGGCAGACTGGATTACTCCCTGAAGCAGGGTCCGAAACGCGACGTCCTGCTCCAACAGTCGCTGCAGGGTAGGCCTGTACAACGCGGCGGTCCCAGCAGCTTGGAGATTAAGTTCAGGACACGCAGCAAGACTGGCACCCTGCTGCATGTGCAGGAGAGCAGCAACTACACGACTGTAAAGGTGAGAGAGGGAGAAATGACATCATGTCCAGAGTGATGTGGTTTAGAGCCCTTAAAATACACTCAGGTTCTTTTAATTAACTTTTATTTATACAGTGAAGAGCGACAAGACCATTAATGTGAATAGGGTTAGAGGTAATTCCCAGTACAGTCTAAACTGCTGCACCTGATGTCATAACTGTGCAGTTCAACAATTGGATTTATGCCAGTGAACTACAGGTGTTCATAAAGGAAACACACCAGAATATTGAAATGGTCACAAGGAGGAATATACATAATATAGCTGAATAAATTAAGCAGTCTAGGTTTCTTTAGGACCATGGTTCTCCAAAGTAGGGGGCCAGGCACCCTTGGGGGCGCAGAGCTAAGCAGGGAGGGTGCAGCAGATTAAAGTGAATAAATGTCTTTTTATGTATTTCTTTCTTCATGTCACAGTGGGTGAGAATATCACGTTTTGGATCAATAGTCATGAATTTGTCAAAGTGGGGGTCCTATCTACAAAATGTGAGCACTGCAGAAAAAGTTTGGGAACCACTGCCTCAGGGCCAAGAACATACAATGAGTTAAAAACTAGATTAAATTGGCTAAAATGTAACAGATATTACGTTAGCTCCAACTGAGCCTAATAATTAGAGCTAGACATTACCACACCTGTGTTTAGTAAAACCTGTCCAATAGCTTAAGAAAATGATACACAGAAATATGAAACCAACACATTCACATTCTTGTGGGTTTATGGAACAGACAAAGATCTACTTTATAAGTATATTTTTGAACAGACTTTTTGGCTCTGTGTAGTCCGTCTGCTCTTTGAATAACTCTACCACTCCGTGACATGTTTAAATATTCCCAGTAAATAGCCTGCTCATTTTCACAATACACTTTTCTTGTATTCGGCCTATATTTTGTCTGATCACCAAGATTTGATGAAAGAATCTACAACTTATTCATTCTTAGTCATGACCAGCTACCTGCTGTTGTCAGCACATTAATCATCTTTTACTGCAGCCAAACACAACAGTATGGCTGCTCGATGGTTTTGCGTCAGAAATAACTTTTTATATGTGAAGCTTAGGATTCCAGCATTATTTAAGTGATTAGATATGTATTAAAAATAATGCAGCTTGGACTGAATGTTTCTCCTTGACCCAATGGATTTTAACATTATTTCTGGTTTGATTTGTCCAAGACTAATAACACTTTAGCTTAAGCTTTTAACCAAGCTGGTGTCATAGTATCTCCATTTTTAAAGGTAGAAAGTTCACTTCAACTGTCCTTAAATCAGCAAACTTGATCCAAAGTGTAGACTAAACTCAGTCGACTACATCCTGATGGCTCTTTCAGCAACCAGGCATAAATGTGTATTCACCCTTTAGCCTGAGTATCCACACACAACACGTCTACGTATGTTGTATCACGCATCTGCGTCATAAATCATCAACCCACACACTTTCTTTGGGTGTAAACTGTAATCAAACTTCAGTACACCGTTCTCCCTCATCCTCCCTACAGTACCATTTCTCTTTTCTTCTACTCTTATCCAGTTCAGCACCCCCACCACTCCAGTCCCATCACCACTCGCTCCCTCTGTCTGATCCTGGGCAGCTGCCCAGACAGTCCTACAGGCTCATTCATCCTCTTCAATTTACCTTTTAGACCCTCTTCCTCAACTCTCATCACTACTACTAACCCCCTTAGCGTGAGACCTGGTCTCACATGATTTTGTTTTCAAGCTCTGCAGCTTCTGCTCTTCATCTAATCACCAGCATGGCCGAAGTAGTTAAGAACAGCATCATAAGTATGTCAAAAAAAAGAATTGGCAGTGTGTACTTATACTATGAGCAAGAACTATATTTATACAGAGATATTTGAAAACAAGATGTTTAATAGATAAACAACATGATTGATTTTCCAGGTTCAGAACTCTCAGTCTTCCTTGGCTTAAGGGGTCCTTTTCCAATTTTAAATCATCTCTTCCGGGCTACTTGTCATTACTGATTTTTTGGGGTCCTTGTAAGAGACAAGATGGTATTAGTTTCATTGGAACTTTATTAGACCCTTGGATGTGTTTGTGTTATAGAACCATTCAAAGCAAAAATGGTAAAAAAAAAAGTGGATTTTCTGTTCCACTGTTCCACTTATGTTTTTCTTGTTCTTTCTCCTAGCTGAGGAATGGCAACATCCACTACATATCAGATGCAGGTGTTGGTGGGAAAGTGGAGCGGACCATGGGAGACGTAGTGTTGTCTGACGGTCATTGGCACACACTTCAGATGGTGAAGAATGGCTCAGCCACGGTGATCCAGGTGGATAGTGGTCACCCTAGGGTGATCCAGCACATGACACAGGACTTTGGGGGGCTTGATGTTCTAACCTTCTCTCTTGGAGGGATTCCACCAGGACCAGCCCAGCAGAAAACAGCAGCAGGTGAGGCTGAAGAGCTTTTTTTTTTAACCAGTGATTACACTATTAGAGCCATATTTCAGACACTAACTGTTAATAAGAGAGATTTTCGCAGCCCTAACATGTTTCAGGTAATTCTTAGTGTAATTTTTAACACAAAGAATGTAACATATATAGTAGGACTGGGTGGTGCTCCTTTTAAGGAACTGTCGACTGTGATGCAGCCGTTATTAAATTCTCTAACTCGACCTTGATCTACAGAGTCAGTAATCTAAAAGAAGGCATTTATTAGAAATTCCGTCAATGTTTTGACATCAAATTTGTCATATTTAACACTAGAAACATTGTTAAAATAGCACTCTATCTGTAATTATGACAGATATACTGTGATTCAATGTATGGTATATTTATGAGTGTGTGTAAACGTACGTGTGCGTTCACACACAATGTCAAACTGCACATGCTGAAGCTCTCAAAAACTGGCATACAACCAAGAATCTCACCCGCCACTCTTGGATGGCTGTAAATTACAGATGCAGCAGTGTTTTCTCATGTTATGGAAACCTCCTTCTCTCCATACATTCAAGTGTGTGCACATGCACATCCAGTACGTACATGTGACTCCTGAGCCCCTTATAAATCCAGCGAACACTCTTCCTTCTCCAAATGAGCTAATAGTCTGCTGCTTAAACTGCTGACCCTGACGAACCAAAAACTGGTCTGAAGTCTGTGTCTATGTTACGTGCATAAGAAAATTACAGAATGTTGCATTAAATAACATACACAATTTTATTTGCTCTAATATTTACTTTTTTTAAAGATGTTCATAGGTGATACATAAATAACAAAAGCAATTTTTGACAGAAAGTAAAACATTTTTTGGGGGGTGGGTTGGACTAATCAAATGCTATGAACTAATATGGTAAAATAAATACAAGTGATTTCCTGACCTCTACACAGGAATCGGGGTACATTTCAAAACAAATATATTCTAAGCACGCAGGTCTGTGGCAGACTGCCCTCACCTCAGTGCGCGTCTCAGCAATCATGTTCTCTCGTGCACTTACTTTTCGAGAGCTAATGAAAAGACACAAATGGATTTAATCTGCACTTGGATAAATTCAATAAAATCTATTTACATCGGTGAGGCAGCGCTGTTAGGCAACACACAAAGCAAGAGATTGAATTAGACACAGAGATATTCATCTGAGCCAGATGTGTGTCTTGAAGTCATAATGGCACCAAAGATGGATTCCCTTTAAAAAAAAACACTACAAGTGGCCGATGATAGATTTAAGAGTTTTTTTTTTTATTCTAAGATGTTTTTGGGAAGTGCTTAATGCAGGAAGTGCCTGAACTTCCTTTTTGCATTCAATGCTTGAATTAATTACTCATCTAAACAAAATCCCTTTAGCTCTGATTAACCTCTTGTTCCTGTTTTTTTTTTTTTTATGGAAGCCGTCCAGTCTTAGCAGTTAAATTGAAAACCTATTGATCGGAAATGATTCATGTTTTTCTCCTTGTTATCTGCTGTTGTCTGTTTCTCGTTTATTAAATCTGTTCTTTTTCTCGCTCATTTATTTTCAGGTTTCGATGGCTGTTTGGCGTATGTGAAGTACAACAGGGAGAACCTGCCATTCAGTGGAGAACACAGCCTTGTCACAATAACAAAGACTAGTCCATCTGTCAAGATTGGTTGCAGAGGTCCCAACCTCTGTGAGAGCAATCCCTGCAGAGACGGCCTAATGTGTGTCAACCAGTGGTACACCTACCAGTGTGTCCCGCCTGGTGACTGTGCGTCTAATCCCTGCCAAAACCACGGCAGCTGTGTGCCAGATTCGTATTCGGGTTACACCTGTGTCTGCTCTGAATTCTACACAGGAAAGACATGTGAAGCCTTGGTGGCCTGTCTGGGTGTACAGTGTCCTCAAGGTACTGTTTGCAAAACAGCCAACAATGGAGGGTTCATCTGCAGCCCGATCCCCACGGCAGAGACAATGGTCTTACCCATCTGGGCAGTGCCTGCTATTGTTGGCAGCTGTGCTACTGTTCTTGCCTTGGTGGTCCTCAGCCTGATCCTGTGCAACCACTGCAGGGGCCGCCACAAGACTAAAGTGCCAAAGGAACCTAAGGAGAAGAAACCTAAGGAAAAGAAGAAGAAGAAAAAGAAGGGTAGTGAGAATGTAGCTTTTGATGACCCAGACAATATCCCACCATATGGAGATGACATGACAGTACGGAAGCAACCGGAGGGAAATCCTAAACCAGACATCATCGAGAGGGAAAACCCTTATCTGATCTACGACGAAACAGACATTCCGCTCACAAACGAGACTGTCCCTAGTGCTCCCTGCGCACCCTGCAACGGACCAGAGGCAGATATTGAGCACTATGACATCGACAATGCCAGCAGTATCGCTCCTTCTGATGCAGACATCATCCAGCACTACAAACAGTTCCGCAGCCACACCCCCAAGTTCTCCATCCAGAGACACAGCCCACTGGGCTTCGCCAGACAGTCACCCCTACCACTTGGTGCAACTAGTTACACCTACCAGCCTCAGTATACACAAGCACTGAGAGCTACACCATTAAGCCACTCCCACTCAGCCTGCCCCACTCCCAACCCTCTGTCCAGACACTCTCCAGCTCCTTTCACAAAACCCTCATCCTTTTACCGCAACACTCCAACCAGAGATCTCAATCTGGCTCGTCGTGAGGGCAGTCCTTTAGACCTGCACAATGACATGTGTCAGCCTCCACCGATGTTCAACTATGCCACTCGGCTGGGGAGGCGGAGCAAAAGTCCACAGACCATGGCAAGTCACAGCCACACCTCCAGGCCTGGAAGTCGGCTGAAGCAGCCGATTGAGCAAATTCCCCTGGAGACAGGTCCTCCTGTGGGGCTGTCCATTGAGGAAGTGGAGCGACTAAATACTCCACGCCCACGCAACCCCAGCATCTGCAGTGCTGATCATGGGCGCTCCAGCTCAGAGGAGGACTGTCGCAGGCCACTGTCAAGGGTCCGCAACCCTGCAGATGGCATTCCAGCACCAGAGTCCTCCTCAGAAAGTGACTCGCATGACTCCTTCACATGTTCAGAGATGGAGTATGACCGTGAAAAACCTGTATCTTATACATCAAGGGTCCCCAAGCTCTCACAAGTCAACGAGTCAGATGCCGACGATGAGGACTATGGTGGGAGGCTCAAGCAGAGGCGTTACTCAAGTAGGAGGGCAGAGGGGGGGCCTGGAGTTTCCCAGATGCCCCCTGGAGATCAGCATTATACATTGCCCCATAAACTGGGCCAGCAAGCTGGGGGGTTTAACTGGGACAATCTCTTGAACTGGGGCCCTGGCTTTGGGCAATATGTGGACGTGTTTAAGGACTTAGCCTCGCTTCCAGAGAATGCAGGGGCAAAAGACATTGAAATGAACAGTGGAGATGGTTCAGTGACTATTTTAAATGAAGGGGAAGCTGAGCAATACGTATGAGACTATTTATTATGTTGTAGAACATGGTAACGTTCTTTGCTTTTTATAAATGAGACTGTATATATCAGAGTGCGTTGGACTTTTTGAAAATATGCGACGACTCTCAATGCAGTAAGGCAGAAAAATGGCACCTGTGACGTGACAGAGATTTTTCATTTGCCACCTTGGAATCATTTTCCAGTCTTTATTTAAGTTTTAATCTCATCTGTACAAACATGCATTCATCTGTGAGGCCTCATTACGACGAATCACTGATGCCGCTCACCTCAAAGAGGAATGAAAAAAAAAAAAAAATTACGGCTGAACTCAATTTAGTGACTGCAGAGTTCCTTCCAGATTATCTCGATCATGCATTGCTGTGTTTTATTAACCACGATTTGTCTTTCCAGAAAACTTCTTTGTGACATCCAAAGCTAAGAGATAAGAGTGCAGATTATGTTAACACTCTGAGGGAATAAAATTCCAATGGGCCATGAAGCTGAAGAAAAAAAATCATAGTTTTGGTTGGTTTAAAAGGTTCCATTTTTTTATTTGCCTAAATGGAAGCACATGTGTTTGATCTGGACTGCACCTGTTGCTGACAGGACACGGCACTCAGACTGAATCGGAGTACACCCATTTGCTTGTACGGTATTTGAGACCTCACCAATGCCATGATCCCTGTATGTTTTCTCACAGAAGACTGGATAAATGCTTCGAGTGTGGGGGGGTCTTTATGTCTCCTGCCTTACAAACTTTTGAGGATTTCAGTAACTGGGTGGGGGAAGCACTTTGTTATCTTTTTTCCAGCTTAAGTTAAGTTGGAGTGGTTTTCTTCTTTTCTTTCCCAGATTTCTGTTACATCTGTTATATCTGTGTGTTCTGACAACCCAAGTTGTTTTTCAGGCAACGACGATGATGAAGTCGATAATAATGTACAGTAACGCTCTTATAGACCTTTCCCCAACTAAACACTATGAACCTGTGTACATTTACAAAAAAAAAAAAAAAAAAACATGAACAATTGTGGTTTTATTAGTTGTTGGTGTTCTTGTCCATTTTTTTTTACATGTATGGTTTCTACATTTTGTACTGTTTATTAACTTAATTACTTAAGCTGTGTTTTTATTGATATTTTCATATGCAGAAAAGTATGTTCTTACTTTCGGGGAAAGTAAGATTAAAGACTTATTTTTTACATTTGTTACATATGTAACATCAGTATTTTCCACTTTTGATATAACTATAACATGCTGTATGCTTTGTACCTGTAAAAAGCCAATAACAGAATAAAAAAAAGTATTTATTTAAAATTTACTGAAGAAACATTGATATATGTCGAGGTAAAAGGATTCACGTAGACATAACCTGTGAGTTTAAAGCCTGAGGGAGTCGATGCTAACTTTGTTTGTCCGTGAATAATACTTGGTCTGAAGGTAACATTATAAGATGAATCTGAGTAAAAGTAAGACTCTGTTACACACAGCCAATGAAAACATAGAGTCCACTCCATATCGTGAAGTCAATTGTTTCGTTCTGTTACATTTGGATTATTGGACAGAATCTTCTTTTTTTTTTGTCATAGCCCAGTGATTTGGTGTGCAGGATGCTTATCTTCCTCATCAATGAACAGAACAAAAACTTGCATGATGATCTGCCATGACCTTGGCGGAGAGACAGTTTCTGAGTTTCTGGTTAAATTTCTATGACCATGAAGCTCTGCAGCGAGCTCTGTTTACCAACGTTTCTCATTGGAGAGGCTGTTCCATGTTGATACTGTGATAATAATAACACTGATGATGATAATTACATGGGTGATGATGAGTGGTGGGTCAAGTATATAGTTACTGAATTTGAATAAACTGCACAGCGTCACACGCCTGTGGTGTGGCATGAAATACATCAGGCAGATGCTGCATGAAGAGCCTCCATCCTTACTCGAGGTAAGAAGTATCAGCCTGTACACACAGAGAGCACATTGTTCTACAGTCAGGAGTCATATCCATTGACATGATTTTCTTAATGGGGGGTGATAAGAGTATTTGAATACTACCCAATTCATTACCAGACCTCAGAAACTCGGAGAACATAGGCACACACACACACTTGCACACATATATCCTTCAAGTGCAACATTGCATGTTACATAACAAGACTGAGCTCCCCACAGGTATACAACATATGTTCAATACATTAATTCAGCTGGCTGTTATTTGTCAAAGTTTTACGCAGAGCACAATAAACCCACCACCAACATATCATTTCTGCCACACATGCAGTAAAGTAATTACAAGTGTGCCTCGTAAAATAGGAACAGTCTAAGCAAATAGTTTAGGATTTGTTATTTAGAGTCAGCTTATTACACACTCTGCTGAGAAGCTCTGAGGAATAGGACTATAAAATGGATCATAATGTTTGCAGATGACATTGTAATGTTCTTCCTGTGTCACTGTGGGTGTTCACTATGATCATTTGTTTTACTCTTAAGCTTAAAAACAAGGGATGCAAAAAGAGGATTAATGTAACTGGAGGATTAAAATTTTCTGCTCGTGTAAAAGTGAGTACGGACGGTGATTTGATTCTATGTACCGTATGTGTGGAACTGCAATGGAGTAGTGACCAGCTGTATTCCTTCTGTCTAATTCTACCTGGGACTGGCTTCAGGTTTCACAAATTACCCGTGAGTAGGTGGTAAAAGAGACTGAAACCGAAATAAAAATGAGCAGATCAGCGTTAAGGTTACCCAGCTGGAAGACAAGGTTAAGGTAATAGCATGGTTAATATATCAGAAAATGTGTTATGGCTGTCTCTTTTCCCTTTCCTGTCTGCTGGTTGGAGTGAGTGTGATCACATTCACCTGTGTCTCACCTGTGTCCTGTTCATTAGACTTACTCGTGTCACCTGGTGATATACCTCTTACTCACTCTGTCTTTGTGGGATTATGGTTCTGTGCTGTTTGTTCTGTTTGACCGGCAGTTCATGTGCTCTGTGCCATGTGTTGGAGTTCATGTTTTAGAGTTTTACGTTTGGAGTTCATGCCTGGTGAACAAGTGAGTTTTGTATAAACCTGGTGCACCTGAAGAGAGTCTCCCTTGTGCTGCAGTTAGGTCCTGCCTGCTTCATACCATGCCATCACGTAACAAAATGACTTATGTTGAGATGGGAACATCAATTACAAAGCTTCAAGGTGGGATAAAAAAAAGACCCAAGGTCCAATTTCTGGATGTTGTGATAGGACATTAAGCAAATTGGTAAAACACTAGAGGGTTTCAGGGTCAAATCCCACCTTGGCTGTCTGTGATATGTTAAGTAAGCATTTCTCTTGCTTTCTGGGCTGCTCACCAGGAATGGGTGGATGCAGTTAAATGCAAGTTTCTTTTCTATCTCTTCTATCTCTTCTACCTGAAGGGAAGGCAAAGAGAGTAGAAAATGAAGATGTTTTTTTTTTTTCCTTTTTCTTTACCTCAGCGTTTTGTTAGGCTCGATAAATCTGTTATTGTTGTAATAACATATTTTGGTTTTCCTGCTTTATACAGTATGTATTCGCCTCATACGAAGTAATAAAAGTAATATTTTACAGTTGTAATATAAACTGAGTGTCTTCAACGCCTCAATGGGTTTTGCAGAGCAGCACAATAAATTAATTATCTTGAGTGAAGGTGCAAAAGAGGCTCTGTTTCGTTTCCCACGGAGTCAAGGCCTTTTTGTCTCCACTAAATCCACAAATCCACGTCATCAAAACCTAATTCCCATAAAGAGGTTTTCCTTGTTGACAACAAGAGTTTCCTAGTATTTAGAAAAAGGATGTGGCTCTGAGCTGTGATTGACGTTGTTGAAAGAAGTCCTTCAAAAAGCTTGTTTATAAAGACTAGTTATTTGGTGTATTCATACACTGTAGGAACAGCAGGACTTCAAATTTTACTTTAAACTATAAGAAATGATTGTGATTTATTTATTTTTTGCTGTGGTATACTTGAAAGATAAATGAAGACGACTTACTTAGGACCTCTGACTGTTGCCTTTTATAGCTGTATGAGATTACTCAGCTGTTAGTGAACTATAAATGTTTTTTTATTTTTTTAATGGATTTCAACACTGGTTTAGAGTTTGTTTACCTTGTTTCTCATCTCCCATAGGACTAACTTACAGTATGTCACTGTTCATTAGCAGTACTGGTGTTAGTATCTCATCTAACGACTCCTTACACCTCAGACTAATTCCAGTCTAGAAGTTATCACCTAATTTTGGATGCAGTCTCCCCATCACATATGCATCAAATCTGCCAGGGCTTCTTTTTCCGGTAAATGTTCTTTAGTGCTCTGTGTACTGCAGCCAGACGATGCCTTTCAACACACATGAAAGCGTGGTGTGTATGTGTGTCTGCGTGTGTGAGAGAAGGAGATGCCTGCCTGCCTGGCCTTTCTTCATCTGTAACTCTTGTGGTTTCACTCCAGCACTGAGGGGCTCGGATTAGCCAGGAACTCTGGTTGCCACCAGCTTGAGAACATTTATAGAAGTGTATGATAGATGCTAAACAGACAACGTCGTCATCATAATCATGAGAGCCCTGGCTCATGTGTCACTGCGCTGTCAGGGAGCCACTCTGTCAGGCTCCACGGAGGCGAGCACA
>NC_024321.1:4698369-4729263 GCF_000523025.1 Cynoglossus semilaevis
CAGCAATTTTCTCTCTTTTGTTTTGTTTTCTAATTCGAGGAGATGCTGCTGACTTAAGTGCTGGTTAAGTTGCTGCGTGTTTGGCAACAGCCAAAGCTGTTGCTCCCTCGCGAAAGGTGCGTCCATTCCAGCTGCTTGCCGTCGGATGCATCTTTTGCTTTCATACAGCAGATGTCTGTATGGTTTACACCAGCTTTAGTTTAAATGAACACAGCGATGGTGGCTTAAATTCCAAACTTTGCAACAACAAAAAAAAAAAGGTTTTGTTGTGCAGTAATTACACTATTCAGTGGAAGGGTAGCAACAAAGGCATGTGAACTCCACTTTCATTAGTTTCATTAGTTGTCTCACTCTCCTGTAGACCGTTTTGCAGGGTAAGCGGTTTTTTCCTCTCTGCGTAACAGTCAGAACACCTACTGAGCAGACAGGCTGCTTGGTTGAAATGTGAAATATTGGGCTGGATGATTTTAGGGGTAAAAACATATTCTAGAGAAAAGTGTGGAATTTGCAGGTTTTGCATGTGAGTAATTATGTCATCACGCAGCACAATACGTGGAAGACAGCTTAGTTTACATTCACTGTCATACACCATCCACTGGATAGAGCTAGGTTCGCTTTCTTTCATTTGTGTTGTATTTTTTGGAACATTCTGCACTTCATTGTTACTTCCAAGTCTAACTCAGACTATTCTGATTTTTATGTCCTAGAATATGATGTTAGAAAGGTGCTAGCGTAGGTGAGTAACATAGGTACTGATGTACATTATTTGTGTGCTGGCTTACAGTGAAAGTCGAGTTATGTCACACCGTAGAAAGGGACAAAAGTCGAGACCACCTGTATTTCTGTATGGAGTCCACACACAGGATTCAATTATTTTGGCAATCTGAACTGCCTGTTTATTGGATGCAAACACTTGTTTAACTGCTGGGATTGGCTATAAGCCCCAAAAGGATTAAACAGTAGAATACAATGAACAAAAAACCCAGAATCAAACATGTGCTTTTGCTTTCATGCAATACAATGTTTTTATGGTACATTTCTACAAATATATGTTCAGTAAATACCAGTCTTTCCTCCTTTTACAGTGCATGCTGCTGTAAAGTAATACATTTTCAACAGATATTTTATTCTCATTCGAAATTAATTTCTTTCTTTCTATCAAAATGTCCAGATGGGCTGTTACACAAAGACAGCATGGGTGGACGGTAGGGTCTTGACCTTCGTCCACAGGAAGCCTCACCCCACTCCTCTCTTGCAAAGCCAGATCTTTGCGTGAGAAGACTGGTCGTGAGGAAAAGCGTAACTTGGCCGAATCTGCTCCGGTGAAGGCACAGCCAAGCCTGAAGGCAGAGGCAGTGTTCCTTTCACAAATTTGAGCCTTAGCCTCTCTGAAAATCTTTTTTTTTTTTTTTTTTCATATTCACACAAAACAATGCACTGTTACTGAAATATCTCTAACCTAATCAATACTGACTCTAATCAAATAAAACCGCAAAACAAATTAAATTAGGATGTTGTGAATCGGAGCTGAAAGTTTGGGGAAGTCAGTGATGGTGAGACTCAACGGTTAATTCGTGACCTTAGAAACATTTCCACCCCAGGTCTTCTCGTTCAGGATTTTCTGACTCAGTGTCCTCACCATGGACTTTATTCAGTTTCTCGGAACTGTAGTTCTAATTTATGTTGAAGTTCACGTCGAAAGAGGAGTTGAATTTAGGACTTTTTGCTAACAGTTGAGTGCACTCAACCTAATAATAGGAATAAGTGACAGTGAGGTAGGTCCAGAACAAATATGTCGGTAGATCATAAGTTATAAATACTCTTATGATTGATGATGGGGATATTTTCAGGTACCGTCCACAAAGGAACAAGTCTCATTACTGTCAATTAGCAAAATTATATTTGGCGCATTGACCATCAGTTTAGGTCATGATCAAAATCTGGAGCCAATTTGACATCATTCATTTAGACCCATATGGTTTTTCTCTGTTATTCAAATGGGATTACAATTATATCTGGGATAATAAAAATGCCTCACTTCACTTGATCCTAATCAGTGTTCCACAGTGACTATGTCTCTGCTGCCAACAGTTTTTGAGGGGCAACCCTGTGTGACATCTCAGAGTAGAGAAGCAGACTCCACTGGACTGTTTACTTGGGTTCGTGTCAGTATCCCATTACGTAAGTATATGCTTGTCTGCATGTGTGGCATAGTGTTCCACACTTCGGCCCACCTCTTCCAACTGTGCCGTAGCATGGAAGTGCGCCGCGCCCAGTTCCGCATGGACCAGTTGCACTCACACCAGCCATAGAATCTGGACTTAAGGGGGCAATCGTGCTTTGGTGCAATACGTAGTCTAACTATTAAACCAATCTGAACATTATTAAATATAATAATCTTCTACAAGTGTGTAATGCCACTAATATGACGGGGCTGCAAGGTGGGTGAGCTACTGATGCAGTCTGGGGCGTGCCAGCCCTGCTCGGCAGCTTTATCTAACAGACAACAGTTAACCCTGGCAGTTGTGGTATTCCTCAAGGCCATTTAAGCTAGTACAGATTTCAGAACAACTCCCTACTGGCCTCACCGTCTGGTCTCAGGGACAACGTCCATAATTTATGAATGGTTGATGCTGTTGGGTACCTGTCCAGATCCAGAATGCATTTGCTTCAAGGACACTGGCTGCGGAGTGTGCTGCGACTTCACCAGACCAGTTAAAGACAAATGCATTTTTCCGTGATCATATATTTTATTATTCCAAGAATCCAACACTGTTCATAAAAATAGTCTGACATGCATGATAGGAAAAGATTTTAGCATTTGCCATTTTTTTGCAATTTAATCGTTCTAACATGTGGTTTCCCCCTCTTCTCCCACAAAGCTCTGTTAAATTCTATTTGCAAAACTAAAAATAGTTTTTTACTACCATTTTCCAGGACACCACCAGGGGTTTTCTGTGTCTGAGCAAGTGGAACTGACTCATCAGTTCCACTTGCAGCCCGTGATCCTTTGAGAACATTACTATGACAATGTGACACATCATAAAATATGACGCACAACCACATCTACAAGGGTGGACTTTAGCATTCAGGCTTCATCGAGTTCTCAGATTGGTGTGTCTGCAGCTCCAAAAACAGTGGAACCCCCAGCTCTGTGATGTGAGTGGTCTGCTACCGGTCACTCATCTTTTGTGGTCCACTACAAAAAAAAAAAACATGCATAAACAATAGGCAAAGAGGAAATAGCACAATCAAGAACAAATCTTCATCATCAGAACATAACTTAAACCCAAGTGTAGTTGAGAGTGAAAACGAAACTGGCTTATTAATGCACCGTGTTGCCCTAACATCTACTGTGTATTAAGGCTATAAAAAAATAATAATAAATTGAATGGTTAAATGTTAATCCTACAGATTTTTAACTACTTTTTAATGTAAAATTATCAGACAAAATCCAGTTACCTATAAAATGAGAACATCACTGTAACAAAGAATAATATTTTGAAAGAACCCACAAAAACTCAGTTTGCACCCTAAAGTCCAGAATCTATGGCTAGTTTACGGTGTACACACTCCCGCATACTACGGTTGAGAACCTAGGTTGGAAGAGTTGTGCTAAACCACAGTACATTGGCCACACATGTGCAAGAGTGGTAAAGCACATTTCCTGTGCCTTTGCAAAAGTATTTTTACGTGTGCAGCACGATTGAATGCGAATCACCGCCTCTTGCAGTCATTAAATCCAGACATTAGCGAGGGCTGACTATATTTAAGATAGTTCACAAAGATAGTCATTGCAGCCGTGTTGTTAGATTTGCTCTTGATCGCGCTACTTTAACTGCGAACAAATGACAGTCTGTGTCCAAGACAACGGGGCTTCATCATGCTTGCTTTTGGTGTTATGCGAGTGTGGGCCAAAAGATAACTGGGAGGTGGGGGGGGCTTTAGCACGGTATGCAACAACCGTCCCTTGTGTGAGTGCACCCTCAGTCTCAATACTGTGGAAATTTGATACAAGGAACAAACCACAGCATGTAAACAATAAGAAACTGTATAATGTGCAAAATGTTCAAAAGTTTGAGCATCATTTAAATCTTGATTTGTCTCAAGTATCTCAAGTATCTGTATATGTATAAATGAAAATATAAGATCCTGACCTGGGGACATTGTCTTTTTGACCTTTTATTTGGCTCTGTGTGGAATTTTTTTTTTTGTCTTATTGTAGCGTTGCACATTTGTGGCTTGGGTCAGAAAAAAAAAGTAGCATTTATTTTATTGTGTCAAGTTAAGGAGTAGATTACTGTGAACTGAAAACAATGCTGGTTCTAGTGCCAGGAACTTACAGCAAAACAAACATCACTGATGCACCAGCGGAGAGCTGCTCAGTGTTGTTCCATCCAAACCACAATCACAGGGCATCAGCAGAAATGGAGGGAAAGCTTATGTTTTGTGCACCAGAGACGCCTCACCTTATATTTAGAAGCTGTCACAATAGTTTACCTGTTGATGTCATTCAGTGTAAATAGGAATTTGTAGGTGCTGTGTCTATTCTGTAAACATGAAACTATTTTTCCCCCTTCCTACCTCCATCTTCATGTTCATCCTCTTATGCATCTGTATTCATGAGTAGATTTATAAAGTAATAATTAAACAAATGAGACAAGCAAAAAACGGAGCGACCGCTTCCTTTATGTTGAGCAGAGATACTTGATGTTGTTTTTGTGGAAGAATGATTGGTGCCTTGAATAATGACATTCTTTTGGCTGCATTTATTTATACAACTGTATAAAGGTATGGTGGAACCCATATTCTTTTAAAGAAAAGTTGATGATAAAAGCAGATAAAAAGCAGCTCAGCTGAAGTAACAAATACAGGTGACTGCATGTGTAAATAAGTGAGTGACAGCAGCAGGTGAGTTGATTGGTGACGTCAGGTGTCCTTGATTGTGATTGTGAGCAGGTGTGAGCAGAGAAGGTGGAAAGAAAAAAGACCAAAAGTTCAGTTGTCAAATGTATCTAATATTTTTGACCAAACCTTTTTTTAGCCTTTGAAGTAATGTTCTCCCCTAGTATTATGAACTAACACCACTAAGTTAAGGTGCTGCGGTTCATTTTTGTTTTAGCTTTTTGTTGCATTTGAACATGTTACTTTGTTATTCTTTCTAAAATAACTATAGGTCAAAACAGCAACAAGTAGAAAGAACACTAAATAAGCATGTGAAAACACACAGCTGCTTTGCATTTTGTGTAATTACAGTTACATATTTTCTGGAGCCTGCCATTGTGCCGTTTGTCAAACATGACTGTTTGTGAGTTTGTAAGAGTTCAACTGTGTGAAGAACCCAACACAAACTCCCACTCCCACAGGTCTGATACAGAAAACAAACCCTGAAACTGCTCCTTTTAACTGTCCAGTTTTTTCTCAAGCCTCTGGTTTCCAGGCGCCCACAGTGGATGCTTATTAGCCGAGATGCCTGTAGAAAACAACAAGAGGCTAAATGTCACTATCCACAACACAAGCGTGGATAATCTGCTTCCTAATTTTAAAATTGGCTGCTCCAGGAGGCCTGGGAGCTGGCAGAGGTTCCACCAAGACGTGCCAGTTTTAGTGCTTCGCATTTTTATAGACTGAATTCACCAAACTGAATTTTTAGGAAAGTTGAGAAAAGTAGAAAATTGTGAAAAGAAGGTTCTTTAAAACCATTACCACACTATGGACGTCTCAGTGATGCATGACAGCCATTTATCCAAAATCCGACAACAGACCCCTGGTTTCCTTACACCTGGTGTAATTCAAATGTGTTGAATAGTTTAAATTAGTCTCCACTTCATCGTCTTTCTCCCTGTTGACAGCCGCGCCCATGACAAAGCAGTGGGAAACAAAAATCATGTACAAACAAATGGAAGTTTTTCTTTAAGCGTAGAGGAATGTGCACAAACTCTGCAGATAATAGGCGCACATTAATTTTCCCGACAAAAAAAAAAAAAGGAATGGAAAAAAGTTGCTCATTACCTCATGTCTCCTCCGTTCCTTATTGGCTACTCCAGTCACCCGGTTGCTTTAGCATTTTCCCATGCCCCGCTATCTTTTCTCAAGTCTTAATCTTTTCATTCCGTCAGGCCCACTCTCTGCAGCCTCCACACCATTTCCAAAGGTCTGGGCTTCATGCTAATTGTCTCTCAATGGCACGGTTACCTCCCACCTACATAATGCACCTTGTTTCCTCCACTCAGTCCAGGCCTTCACATTTCAGCTCATTCAAATTCTGCGGGGAGATCGCCTCGGGGTAAGGCCATGCAAAGCAAAGATGCCGTCAGAAAGAAAAGAGGAAAGAAAAAAAATGGTTTGTTTCCCTGTTTTGGAGAAAAAATAATCAGTGGGTGGGCCCACTGGTGGGATTCATTTGAAGAATGAGTTGCGTGTAATTGCTGTTGTGTGTTGATGAAGCCTAATATTTTTTGCAAGTGGAAGCTCCAGCTATCAGCATTTATCGCACAGTTCATAATTTAGCAACGTATAGCTTCCGATATTTTGGCATTAGCTTCACTCTCACTTTAAACGTCTGCCAGTAATTTTGATCTATAGTCTTGCGGAAAAGTGAAAAGGCAAAATGAGGTTAGGCTAATGAAAACTCATAGCTACCACATCATCATCGCCCTCTCCTTCCAGTGGGCTTCCACTCTGAATGATGACGTGATAGACACAGCACACATCAATCGTGCTAATTGCGTCCACGTAGACCCCAAATTGGCTGTTTTTCTTTCACTGGGGAGATCTGGCCACTCAGGACCAAGACGGCAGCCATGCACCATTAGCATCCATCCAAGTGCATGAGCGCTTTGATCTTCATGGTGGAGTGGGCGCATTGGGGAAGAGAGGGAAAAAATGAGGCGAAAAAGATTCATCACCAATTCAAATGTGCCCAATTATTGCAGCATAAATAAAGCTCTAATTAGCATAAATTGCTTCCACATTGTTTCTATTTTTACATCATCATCATCATCGTCTTTACTTCTCCTAGTCTTGTGTGGAAGCTCAACATTGTGCAAAGACTTCAGCAAAACTTTTGATGGATATGCGTAATTTGGTAGCGAAATTGCTTTGCTAATTAAAAATGGCGCATAAATATTTGCTTTTACTGCATGCTCCATGTGGAGTTCTGATTGGGACAAACGCACAGAAGACAATTATAAATTTATTTTTTGTTGTATGTATTTTTAAATTTTTGAAAAAAAAAATGCTTGTTCTTCTCAAATCTGCATTTTTGTGTCAAACATCTGCTTAAAAACACTCTCTGTCTGGTCTGGGTTATGACAACACTCTTGAGAAATCAAAACAAGAAACTAAGTATCAGGTTGGAGCAAGGTTCTTTCCCAGTGTCTACTTAAAACACTGTTTTTGATCAGACAAAACCAGAAACTGCCTGAACTGAAACAATATCTCACCCTTCCTCACAGTTTCTAACCCTCAACACACTCATACATCTGTCTATGTATTTGTCGGAATAAGAAAATTAAATCAAACTTGTTGGTCACACCTTTATTCCCCTGAACAGTGTAATGAGGTTTAAAGATGTCATTCCCACACAGAGTGAAAATGACCTTTATTTCCTCACCGCCTCAGAGTTCAAATCTCCGCTGTTATATTTTCCCACACGTTTTCAACACATCGGACCAGAGACTGTGCCTGCAGTCTGACTTTGGGACATCTCTTGTTCCTTTTGTGGTTTTATAGTTTAAAGTTTTATTACATGCCCCGATTCATCTAATTCCAAAATTATAATTATGTTGTTTGAGCAAGGAAGGTTACAATAATAAACCAGTACCTCTGCTTGGGTTTTAATGTTTCCCCTGGTCACTGTTGATGTCATTTCACATTTGAGTTGCCAGAATATGACTTAATATTTCATTCCATCCAACTATCTGAAGAAAAGCACCGTGATTTCCACTGGGCATCCTTACAGATTAATGAACGGGATTGTTTTTTCGGTGGTGCAGGGTGTGGTAGTGTTTTGTTTTGCACCAACTTTCGCTGGTCGTATTTGTGAATGAGAATGAAGAGTTAGAATGAACATGAATTGAAATGACCAAAGCCCAATCCCATGTGACAAACATTCAGCAGACAACGAAGAGTAAAGGTCTCCAGTCAAAAGCAACCATAAACACTAACACCTCAGAGATGTGTGTTCAGCCTTGACACTGAGCACAGACCCTGACCCTGACCTTCACAATGCTTCATCATTAATAACAGTCATTTTATGAAGATTTCCTACTGAAGCTTCATATGAGCTGCTCAACCCTTTCACCCCTCCCCCTCCTTGGTCCTTATTATCATTATTGGGCTGACTACTGACTCACCTCCACAATCACTCTTGCATGGCTTTGCATTACAATTTTTAATTTCCATTGATTTTTGACTAATAATTGTACATGGATGTGAATGAGGGCTGTTGTCAGTGATACTGCTGGAAATGTATATAATTCTTAAATCTATAGTCACATGACTATGAATTGATTTGGGTAAAAGTGGGTAAAAGAGGAGGTAAGTGACTGAAGTACACAAATGAGTCTGCCAATGTAAAGTTAAAATAAATAAATAAAATAAATAATAATAATAAATAAATATTATTACAATGTAGTGTTTCAGTGTGCAGTAAAGCAACATTGCACCAAAATAAATTAGGAGGAGGGTTAAGCAGGTTTGTTTCAGATGAAAAATCTTTCCATGGCCACTGACTGTTAGTGAACTCGTTCACCTACTACAAGCAACACCTGTGACAATCAGACAATGAGCCTGCCTGTCACTGCTCTCTACACCTGCACTCATTTAACCAGAAATCTCCTTGATGAGAGGCACAAGAACCTTCAGCCACCTTCAAGTATGTGCTGACCTAATGTTATTTTATTATCTCTACTCATTACATGTGAGTAGGGATCTGTTGGATCCCTACTCACATGCTGGATTATGACACAGATTTATGTTACAAGCTTGGGACCATGTAATGTGGGAGTTGTGTCTGACGTAATCTAAGCTAACACTTCATTAGTCTGACTAAGGAAGTGAACTTGAGACTGTGTTGAACTGAAACATCCACTTAATGATTTCTATTACTTCATTTTTTATAGAGTTTTATGGAGCTGGAGTTAATCCCAACAGGCAAGGGCAGTGTAAACCCTGTACAATTAAGATGTGAAGAAAATGCAAACTCCACACAGAAAGATCACCAGCTCCCATCAGAGATTGACCCAGCAAATAAAATAATTGATCCCCAGCTCCCATCAGAGATTGACCCAGCACAAATAAACTGGATCAATTATTCCTTACTTAGACCAGTCCTCTCCCTCACAGATCCTTAATCCCCAATTACACAATGCCAATGTCCTTTCCTTTAGCCTCTGGTTATAACAAATTACATGTCTGTATGTATGGAATAATATTAGATATTGTTGGAACCCTATATAGAGTACTAAAATTGTGATCTCTATTGATTATGTGATTCTGTACAAAAATCAGTCTGGACTGTTTGTGCCTTGTGTGCTGTCAAATCAATTTCATATGACTTAAAAAATATATTCGTAGTAGGACGTAAGGAAATTTTGTATAAAAAGTATAAAAGTTCTGTTTCTCTTTTAAAGGGACTTATACTATTGGTTATTGGATGTTGTATATCTTGTCATGAAGTATTCTGTTAAAACAAGGACGATGAACCAATTTAAGGAAGTTAGTTTCACCTGTGTCAAAGTGTAAACGAGGTCAGATTTACGTGAGTGACACAGCCGACAGTGATGCGGGCTGATTAGGTGTTGAGTTTTCTGAAATGAGATCAAATTTGAAGACAGCAGCATAATATTTACACAATCTTTAAAATCAGGAATAAAAAAACTAAAATACCATTTAACAGAAGCCACGATAAAATTTAAATATCTGTAAAATTGACTAAAACTGATTAACAGTTAAATATAGTTCAGTGTAGACTTTAGTTAAAAAGTTAGAGAAGGAAAAGAAAAAAATATTTGTAAAAGAAGAAAAAAACAAAAAACACAAGGCTGATTCTGTCTGTTTCCTCAGTTTTTTTTCCTACACTCTGGCCAAATCTTCACCCATCCCAGGAAATGTTCAGTTACATTATATTTCACTGCGTGATTTTGATGTGACTGGGGAATTTGGATTTTGTGCTATACAACTGAAATTGAATTTAATTGAAAAACCGATGCCTGTGGTTTTACAGGGGGAGGGGCTAGTTGTTGGACAACGCTGTTCTTTTTTCCAGACTTTCTCCCCAAAGAGTGGTTTTTATACCTCTCGTGATAATCCCACACAGACTACTGTATATCGACTACTTCTGTTTATGTTGTGACTTTAGTGTCTGTTTTACCCATTAACAAAATGCTTTTGTTTTACAATGCACTTAGTTTGAAATGTTTTCTGTATACTGTAGTACTGTTAAAAAAAAAACAGAAAGCAAGATTTTTTTAATCATTTTGCTGATACCTTTATCCAGTGAGAAAGATATAAGTGAGAAAGTGCAGAAAAATATAAACTTTATCAGAAAAACAAACTAAAGCTATTGCTTAAACAAAGGCACAGCAGCAAAGTAACACATCCAGCAGAGTGAAAAAAAACAAAACATTAAAACCTCATTAACACCCAATGAGGTCTTCATCTTTAGCACCTGGGTTTGATCAACATTTTACTTTTTTTTTTGTTTTTTTTTACTCCTATTATTTCAAAAAAGTAATCCACAGGCCAGCTGGGGTAGTTAATGCATGATTATCATGTAAACATACCCATTTATGAAGGAAAAAGGATTTTGAAAGAGAGAGAGAAAGAGAGAGAGAGAGATGCTTCTTTCTACAATACCGCAAATGAGACTCTGACGTCTTTGTTGAGGACACTGATTTCCGATCACCCATCCATGTCGATCTGCCAAAGAAAATCAAACAGTGCTCTCATTAGACACCATGAAATTGTGCGTTCAAGACCAAAACAAAAAGTATTTTCTCTTTGTGCAAATATTGAGGTTCAATCTGCGTTTTTTTAAAGCTCCTACTATGGCTGACCTGCTACTGAACCTCTTCCCTCGGTTGCGAACTCCTCTGCCAGTGTAAGCAGATGCCTCTCGGGGTTTTGCTTGAGTTTTTGTAGAGGGATAATAACTCTGTCCTGTGTGATACTGGCACAGAGAGAAGTCAGCAAATGATAGAATCCATCCCAAACAAGCACGTCTCTTCTGTCCAAGTTTACCACCCAGGTTTTCCACTGGTAGACTCACCTCTGCTGAGCCTTTGACTCTAAGCCCACACAGTTTGCCACAACAGATTTAGCTCACTTACCGCAAACCCTGCTGCACTGAGCTCTTCATATCTCCAGCTGGAAAGGCTCATTCCCCCGAAGTCCAGGAGTGAGGAAGCTTTTTGGAAAGATCTATAAAATAGCATCCAGAATAACATTACACACTCCTTTGCTCCATAATGCAGGGTTTTACAGTTTGAAGGGAGGCATCAGTCTCCCCCATGTTCCGCAACTGGATACGATTCATCCACTGAAGCTGAGCAAACCATAAATCAAGAGTCTGTAGTCCAGAGCAATCAAAGCATATGTCCAGTCATCGCTGTGTTGCAGATGAAGAATAAACAAAATCAGGGAATGTGATACAACATGAAGAGTGAGTCACGGTTTGGCAGGTGACATATTTGATGAGTGTTTTATCTTGAACACATTGTTGAGTGTCTCAGACTCTTGTAGCAGGTGAGGAAAAAAACAAGGTACTTCATTTTTCTTTAACTCATTTCACATTGAAATGGGTTGAAATTGAGTTAAAGGTATTTTCGGTTGCGGCAGGGGTAAAAAAAACTTTCCATCCTCCACGTTTTCTTTGTACAGGTTTGTTTAATACATTCATATAATTGTTTAACCTGGACTACTATTTGTCCAACGTCTGTATTATATATAGAATCTAATCATATAACATTTCTATCGTTTCACGCACCGTATCACACCACCATTGAAAACAATTGGACACGGGCAAAACAGATGCTTTCCGTTGTTACGACCCAACATTCCCTGTTCACCCCGGTGCTTTCCTTCTTTTTCAGCATGTACGATTTTCAATGGCACAATGGCAATAAGTTTGGTCCAAATGTCTGTGTCTGAGTTTTTTAGACCGATGCATAAAACCAGTACATAAAACTGGACTGCCATAAACCAAGAACGATTTATTTTTACTTTTTTTCTTCCTTCTTTTGTCTTGAGAATTTATCCAGAATCTCTTACTGGGTCATCACAATGTCACAGTGAAAACATCACTGCTCTCATGTTGCTTGTATTTCCCGTGGTAATGGAAATATTTCACAGTTGATTCCCTTTTTTGTGATGAGTGAAACTTGGGATTTTTTACTTGCACTCAAGAAGAAGAACATCCTCTCCAAAAATAGCATCGTGGCCCAGTATGTGAGCCATTCACAAACTTTCCAAAACTGCAGTGGCTCAAGGGAAAACAGGGGTAGGTTTTCCTGAAGGAGCTCGTACAGAGAATCCCAGCTGAGGCAGGTGTGCAGCAATAATGGTAATAAATCAAAATAGGTGAAAGATTTTGGAGACTAGTCATATCTGAAAATTGCATATTGGCAGATATGAGCCCAAAGTATTGCAAATGTAATGTAACATGTATGCATAGCTAAAGTATATAGTAATTTCCTGCTCTTATGTTAGACAGATATAAGCAACAACAACAAAAAAAAAACAAACAACCCAAACCCCCCCAAAAAACAGGGTGCAGGTCATTTCAACAGCCGAGCCATGTGTGTTTGGTGATTGATTTTAAATTATTTGCACAAGTATGCAGCCAGAGCAGCAGTAACTTTATATTCTATTCAGCAGAACATTATCTCTAAGTACTCTGAGAACAGAGCATAAGAGGCAGCATGCAAAAGTTCAAAAGGTCACATTAGAAGGCTTTGCCTGAATATTTCCAGGTAATTAAATTCAGTGGCGAGAGTCTTGTGAAGACCCTCCAAACACTGCACCTGGTTCATATTCTTTCCTCTCAATCTGCTTTCTTTGGACTCTGTATCTTCCTGCTATTAGCTTTCAGCTCTTTGAGATATAAAATACATGCTGATGCTCACAGACTGTCTTTGGGACTAAAGAGGATAAACAAAAAGAGAGCAACGGACCTTGAAATATGGAAAGAAAAGAGAAAGACTGAGATTTGGCAGCAGGGTCTATGAACTGACTGGGACAGGAAGCCACGCTTTCTTTTTAACTTCATTCATTTTCTGCATTTGATCCTTTACAGGATTGCGAGCTTTGTTGGAGCCAATCCTAACTACCTACAGGTGAAGGCGGAGTACAGTGTGGACAGTTCACCAGTCTGTCACTGGGCTAATAGAGATGAATCACACCTCAGACCTAAGGTCAACTAAAATATGTCTGATCAACTTTAATGTGCTCAGGCATCAACAGTCGATTAGTCGTTATGAGTAGCACAACTTGATGACCCCTTTGAGCATAATCACGTCATAAAATGGGCAGTAAAGTTATTTTGCAAGGAAGGCCTTTTTACACAAGAACACACCAAGGCACCCACCATGACAGGCACTCTGAGAAAGAACATGAGCACTGTGCAATCCATCCTTGAAGATGAAAGTGTTACAAAGTCCAGAGTAAATAAGTGACTCCAGATGACACATCTCAATCACAGTTGATTATTTTGTTCTCTCCACCAGCAAAAGCTACGGAAGTAACGTATCGAGCATTACATGGTCATTGCTGGATGTGTGTCTGTGTAGTGCTTTTAGAAGTGACAAAAATAGAAGTATATGAGCAATGTGCCTGGTTTTGGACTATGAAAAGAAAGTGGAGTACAACCTTGATACAGGATCAAACCTGTGATCATGATGCTATAAGGCAAGACCAGTGGCCACTCCTGCACCCAGCCTTGCATTCTTTACTGATAATTATGAGCTCCATTGCTGCGTCATAATGTGAATATTGGATTCTCTCCAGGTATTTTCATGGCATGGTTCAAAATACTCCTTTTCAGTTTTTGCTAAAAAAAAAAAGTTGAATTATTATTAATTTATTTATTTTGTACATGCCACATTCAAAATTGTAGACTGGTTGTTTTTTTTTTTTTTAGTTCAACAGGAGGTAGTTTTGAGGTTAAGAGATAGTAGTAAATTCCTGCACTCCATGCCATTACCTTGAGTAAGGGCAGCTTTAATGCACTGTGATAGGTTTACTGTTCCTATCTGGCTATAAGTATGGAAAAGCTACTTCTGCTGGCAAAAACAAAATAATTCATCAGAGACATGAAGATATTCACATAATCAAAGTTGGACAGAGTGAACGCCGGTGTCAGTACTAGTATGGCTTCAATCTCTACAGAGGTGCAATAAAAGAAATGAATGAACTCTCTCTGAGCCATAATCTCTACATAAACCCAGGAGATGTCTCACGCCGTCTACGTCCAGCTTTCCATCAAACTCACCAACGGTGAACTCCACTGTCCTTCCAAAAGGCAAAAAAAATTTGGATAAAAAATATTTTTTGTGGAAATTCAGCAAAGATGTCCTTAAGATATGGCAAGTCCTGACTTTCTCAATCAGTCACAAAACCTCAAATTGAAGAAACATCCAGGAAATGTCTGCTCATCGGTCCATGGTTGTTAAGGTTCATTAGCTGTATATTTTTAAAAACATGAACTCACATTTAGTACATTTGACAATAGCTGCATTTATGCTTGTATAAGCAGCGGGTGTGAGAAGTTTTTCCACAAAGAAGTCCTAGTGATGATAATAACACAATAAGACACAACACTGTTTGTGCTGCCACAGTGTGAGTGGTATTCAGCATTAGAGTATTCGAGTGCATTTTTTTACAATGTGTTCTATGCTATAGGAATATTTATCATATATAATATAATAATCAGAGGTGGGCAAAGTAGCCTTACTTGAGTAAGAGTAGAAAAGTACTTGGTGAAAAAAACTACTCAAGTACTAAGAAACTGTTGAGTAACATCTTCATTTTTTAATGAGCATTAAATCAGTTCAATCAAGGATGGTCCTCCTTGTCTTTGTCTGCATTGCCGATCGTTGATTCTACCAGAGTAGTGTTTCTTCTTCATAAAGCTACTCAAGTAAAAGTAAAAACTATAGTGATTTAAAACTACACCTAGAAGTATTTTATTTTGAAAAACTTACTGAAGTAAATGTAACGGGGTAAATGTAACTTGTTACTACCCACCACTGATAATAATAATATAATAATAATAATTTTAGGACATTGACTGCAGTGTTCTTTGGGTTTTAATTTCCTCCTCTAAATGTAGACAACATCTCAGTCTCCCTATATCTCATCTATGACCAATCATTTATAATATTTCTGATGTCATTCCTTCATCGTTTACGGCTTAATCTGTTCCAAGGTCGTGTGCGGAGTTAGCTTACTCTAATAATAACCCTCACTCAAGAAAATGAGGGAAGTCCAGACAGTAGAACGAAGGTTTGATCCACAGATATGTGGTGCAGTAATTGACACACAGCCCCACAGATGCTTCTCACTGTCTTGATTTGCTTCCATACTACTGCCAGCACTGTGGCATTTGGAAAGAAAAAGACATTCGCACAGTTATTGACTCGGACAGCTGAGAAAAAGCAAATCTGGAGCAGTGATCTGTAATAGCGTTCAGTCAAAGAAAAAAACCCGAAACAAAACACTTCTTCGTAAGTGTGTCTGACAGCATTGTCAAGCCGTGATCTCCAAAGGTCAGATGTTTTACTATTTGGAAACTCCGATTCCTATCATTTTGTCCAGAACCTTTTCTGGTTTTGTCCTTTTGGCCACTGGTTTGATTTTGAGTACTTTAACAGTCATTTTTATTGACTTGAGAGAAGACTTTGTTAGCTGTGTCCACTTCTTCACCAAGGCTCTTTCTTCTTCTTCTTCCTTCTACATCTGCAGTTTCAGGATGGATCAGAGAGGAGGGACATCAGAATGCAGCCAACAGGGTCTGGGTTTTCCTGGCACACAACAGCAGGAAGTGTTGCCACACTATAAATGGAATCTGAAGTAGTGGTAAATGCTGTCAGCAGGGACGTTCTAACACCAGCCAATAGGATTAATATGTTTCTCTAGTCGGTCCAACCGCGATAATGGAACAAGAAGACAAGAGAGCACCAGGAAAATATTGAAATGTCTGCCAAACCTGCTAGATTTTCAAGCGTCAACATTGGAAAGATGATCATAACAGTGGTACTGTGAGCCCAGAGCTGCCAAAGGTCTCCAATGCCAGCACACTGTCCAATTTTGACCACTTTGTGCTTTAGATTTCACAAAAAAACCCCACCGGTGATTCATCGACAGCTCTAGATTTTCATTTTGGAGCTTGATAAGTTTTTTCTTACCACAGAGATGATTACATTCTTTTTCCTTTAGGTGCGTTTACAGAATTGTGTGCTACTGTCGGCTTTAATAAATGATCACCAAATTTGTATTTCAACAATAAATCACATGTTTATTATAACTAGTACAGAAGTACTCACAATGTACCTATAACTAAATTGCTTCAAAAGGCTCTGCATGTATAATATATTTAACCTATATGCTGTGTCTGATGCATAGTTTTTCAGATGATGACTCCATCTTTCCAGACGTACATTCAATCTGTGTATTTTAATTAAATTACTAGCACATGAGTCAGTGATGGACAATATTTGGTTCACACCACTGTTAACACTGTTAAGGGTCAAAACATATTTCTATGGTTCCATTTTTGTTCAAGCATCAAACTTTCAAAATCAGTGTTCCCTCAAGGTTACAATCATCACCAACTCTTTAATCCCAGCTGAGTTTGTAGTGCACAGGGTGATGAGGACTGGCTCCATATGTAAACTGTCAACACTGTACTTTTTCAACATTTACACCGCATTGTGTGTGATATGAGTTGACACGCTGAACTCAAGTAGGGCAGGTCGTACTTCAGTGCTCGCATGCTTCGTTTGTTTGTTCTGGGACTTTTACTGTGGGAAGCTCCGTGACGACCATGATGATGATTTCACCAAGACCGATCCAGGGTCTTGACAGACTGGTAATAAAGTTTACTGTTAAATTTGAAAGAATTCAGTATGAGAGATGAACTATCTGTGAAACTGAGCTTATGATGTGCAAAACTAGTGTCTATTAAGATTTCCAATGGCATTTTTGTGTAAATGTTGTTGACAAAAGTCTAAACATTTATCTGTGAAATTTTGGGTGTCATGATTTTAAAAATGTGCTGCATATACTTTGTGTAGCAGTGAAGCAGCTTTGGAGGCACAAGCATAAATCAGCAACACCTGGCTGTGACAGACCATTGAACCACTGCTGTTGTTTAAATGAGGGCAAATGAGGGTTTATTCCATTAGGGTAAAGACTAAGTGGCTCGTAACATGGTGCAAATCTCACTTTACTGTCAGTAAAGACTTTCTGCCAGCCAGGTGAAAAAAAAGACTAGTAACGCTAACAAGATATTACAGTGTTTTAACTAACTAACTGTTATTTTATATCCAGTTAAACAACCTTTATCATCATTCTTGATATTTTCAAAGTCAATTAATAACTGGCGCCAAACACAGATGAACAGGCTTTATAGATACAAATTTATAGTTTTGATAAGCTATGGTCTCCGTATGTGTTGAAAATATGATCCAAATGTTTTTTTTGGTAACAACTTAAGGTGGATTTTTCTTATTCCTAAGGTACTTCAATAAAATACACATTACTTATAGTGGTAAATCATCAAGAAAAACACCTGTAAGGTTTCCCTGGGTGTTAAAAAGCACAGTATAAATAAATATTATTACTGTTGTAATTACCTGAAGATGGCTCAGTACATGCCCATTTGGCGAACATTTGGTTTTAAAACTCTCTTTATAAATTTGTATTAAAGTCACGACAAAAATGTCCTGCAGCTACCTGACTCACTGTAGGACAGTTTTATTTGGCAGTAAAGCACAATATTAAAAAATAACCTCAAATGATTACATTATTGAAAGAATTTCATTACGTGTTTTTAAATATGATTCAAAGAAGGCATGGAGACTCGCTTTATAGATTTCCAAATGGAATTACTCCTATGAAGTTTTTAAGTGTTATATACTTCAGGTCAGAATATCTGTTTTGGTTTAAAGTTCATCACTTCTGGAAATCACATTATAGCCCTCACCTTGGAGGGTGGGGTGTCCTCCTTGTCTAGGACTATATGGCCCCCTCCCAGGAGTCCACCAAAAACCTCCCAAATGTCAAGAGTAACCTCAGGCAGAAGAGCAGGAGGGAGGCAAAAAGGAGAGGAGGAGATCACTCTCATCATGTTCTCTGCAGAAATGTTTTGTCATCAGGTCAGGATCCAGGTAGAGTGTTGGTCCAGTCATTTCAGGTGATTTAACCGTACAAGGAGGAGAATCTGTCCAAGGAAATATTTCAGGCTCTAGGTCCAGATTCAGTCTGAACCGTGTGTGCACAGAGAGATGGCTTTTTCAGGAGTCTTGCGTTTGGACAGCAGTCTTTAAAAACTCCATCACCAGGTCTAACGTCCTGGCCTGGGTGAACCAGACTGTGGAGATAATAGATTTGTTTACAGCACAATATCTGGTTTTCAAACTTGGATGTGTATTGACACTGAACTCTATTGTTTTCACATTCTTCTCAGCTGACTCTGCCACAATGAATCATCATTACTTCCTACATTTCGGGCGTTTATAATTCATTTTGCTCTTCTGCGGAGCTAAAAAGCATGGTCTTGGTGCCAGATTGTCACAGCATGCCAGACAACTCACATTTTTCTGTTCTTCTGCAGCCAAAGCAGTTTTGCAGCACGACAGTGGAAGTTCTGTGAATCAGAACTAAATGCTTTTGTCATATTGCACAGCTCATGTGAGATATAAAACCACTCTTTCATTTCCAGATGAGACAATATCTTAATTTAAATATATAAATCAGTTGGCATGGCTAATACAGTGTAATAATACAGTACTATTTTTAGTCTGGATGACGCACATTCAGGCACGTTCAATCCAACAACACTATCACATTTTAGAAGTACATTTTAATCCAGTCACACATCTCTGATGCTTATCTACTTGTTGCTGAATAATCTGGGATTGTACAAATGTGCCCAGGTTCACACTGGCATGTAAATGTCATGGAGTCTGGGATTTAAATGGTTGCAGTGACAAAGTAATGTCACTGAAGAAATCGTATGTAAAGATAGCAGCATCCTTTAACTCACAGCATTCCCAAAGTGTTCCTCATTCGGTTTTGCCTTTGCCTTCTTTGGTCCTGATTTTAGCGGTTTATTTTAACACATATCTGGAGGGTTTTCTGATTGGCTTCAGTGTTCCTCTCCTGCCTGGCCTGGTTCTGATTTACAACCCTGATCCAATTTTTACCTCTTGGGTTGTTTGTCAGGTGTAGTTTATTTAGATCCCTGTTAGGTAAAATAAAGATAATTTACTACAATAATATTATTTTAAATAATAAACCAAAGCTGGGCAACACCTTTATGAGAATAAAGGTGGAAAATGCAATGCAAATTTCATAAAATCCTAGCGCAGGTTTGCACAGTATGTATTGTTTTGATCTGAAGTTCTCACAGTACTAATTCCACGGGGTCCATATTGTCCAGATACAACAGACACAGCAAAACAAAAAAATGACATCATGGACTGGAACAAAGCCAAAATAATCAGAACAGAAAACCAAGAGCATCAGTGTTTGGTAAGCGTGGACAAGCGAGATTAAAAGCAGTGCGAAGATCAACAATACTTCGGGATGGGCGGCCATTTTTGCTGCCTGTCACACCTCGAGGGAGGGGGCAGGGGATAGTTCGCCCTTGTTAAAATTGGCAGGACAACCATGTGTTCATATAAAACAGCTGAGAAGTGCAAATCAAAGTGATGTCATACAACACTTGTGAGATCAACTGGAATTTACTGTAGACACAAAGTAAAACTACGCCTGCATGTCTAACTATAAGGAATTAAGTATTTTCTTGTGGTATTCTTAGGTCTGTGTTTTTCAGACCCTCTGCAGTGGTGACGTTATGGATGGTGAAATCAAGTTGCCGAACTTTATTAACAATATGTTTCCATCTCCACTGTGTCGATTGCTGCCTGAGCCACAAAGAGCAGCCTGTTGTGTTTTATTCACTGTGAAATTATAATTTGGCCTGATCGTTGCACATCATTGCATGTTTGATTAGTGGTCTGGATTTCCCATAAAAGAGTGACAATTACTTAAGGTGGCGGTTGTCATCATGTTGACTGAGGAATTTCATGCAGTATTACTCTAAAAAAAAACAACAAGGACTGAAAAAAAATCAATGTTCAAAAACTTTACGGTGTGAAGATAAGATGTGAGGATGGTGACGCATTTTGAGTGTGTTTACTTTATAAAGACAATAAAAAAATGAAGTGTCTGTAAAAAGTAAAAATGAATACTTAGACCCCACGCCATGATCTGTACCAGACCCTTCACCCTTTTTCACCCTCTCAACATGTGGGATCAACACATGTTGATACAATTCAGAACCCTGATTGACATCAACACCGAGCATGACTCTGTGATGATACACAACATGGAATGTTGGATTGCCTGTGGAATGATAATCATTACACCCGCTGTGACTTGCTTAGAGTAAACATTAGCTTAGCCAGTGGATATTTCTGACCGTGTGCACCTGTTTGCATGTCACAGACTAATTCGTAACTCTTTGAGCCCTGCACTAGGTACGGAACACATTTCAGCCTTTAAACTGCTCCATATGGACAAATACACTTGCTGAGAAGATTCTGGTGGACTTCTTTTGCTCGCCATACTAAATTAGCTCCATACCTCTTGTGCTATAATAGTCTGTGGATCTAATTGGAGCCATAGATTTTCCCCCCAAACATCCTGCAAGGACATTTAAATAAAGACTTAATAGCATAATTAGCGTAGCACAATATGCTGCTTGTTCTATACAGAGACATCTCATTTCCAGTGTTTTAAAGGCCTTAAACCTCATGTTTAATCAACTTGTGCTCGGGACTTCAAACGCTATCACATTACTCCATGTGTGAAGCTGAGATTACAGCGTGGTCTGATCCTCTGTGTAACCTGCACTGGGCCTGCGGGAACTTCAGTTGAGTATTTTTACAACCCTTCTTTGTGCAGTGAATTGAAAAAAGCCACAATTTAAATTAAATAATTAAATAAATAATAACAATTACAGATATAATCTGAATATGTTGCACAGTATATATACAGTATTTTGGCATAAGTAGTTCATATAATATATGAACTACGTAGCCATGCCAAAATAACAAATTAAAAACATGCAAAGTATTCTCTGTGTGGTCTGTCCAACAACATACATGATTAGGTGAGTTAGACACCTTAAAATGACTACAGCTGTGAGTGTGAATCGTTTCTTGTCTCTATATGGGGCCTCCTGATGGACTGGTGAAATGCCCTGTCCTTGCACGATGACTGCTGGGGTTGGCCTCAGCCCCCTGGGACCTGGCAAAGGAGGAAAGATTAAGAAGGTCAATGGGTTCTGCTGGTAAGGGTTCGATGTTGAAACAACTGCCCATCAAAGACCATCAAACCCTAAAGCTGTCTGGCATTGGAACCACCATAGACATAACTTGTCACAAGTTTATCCTCTAGTATAGTATATGAGTATTATAATTTCTTCATGATAAAATATTTGCTAATGGACTTGTTCAAAGGAATGAACTCTGTCCACTCTCATCCACTGTGTAAACACCTTACAGCAGCATCATAACATGTAGCGACAGGCAGCACTTATTTTCACAGATGACTGAGTTCGTCATGACGACGCCCTTCATTGCGTCCAGTCCCCTTACTGGGATGAAAGAAAACAAAAAGCACCGTCTTCTTTCAGTAACTTTGAACTCGCCTCAAACAAATCCAAAAGCGCTGGTTCTCACACACAGAACAGCCCCGGAGGTGAAACTTGTGAATTAGGCTATAGATGGAGAGCCCTCCCCCATCCCCCATCATCTCCCTCATCACCCCACCCTGCACGAAAACCCTAATTAGCTCATATATTTGGGACAAATACACACCGAGATGCACAACAGGAGGTGGAGGGAAGATAACGTTCCTCTGTTCTGAAATGTCACCAAAGTTTAGAACATTTCACATAAAAACTAACCTTAAATTTGTAATTAAAAACAAATTTCATCCAATTAGAATTAGGATGTTTTTTTGTGCAAACAGCGAGCTGCAGTGGGCCTGGCTGCAGAGGGGAAACCATGCAGAAGCTTCTGGATCCATCCCCGCAGGAACTTCTCCAGTTGATGTTGATTGTACTGATTAAAAGAAGTGAGGTGTCCATATCTTTAACCACAGAGGACAAGGGACATGTGACTTCAAAGAGCACCACACTAATCCTATTGGGATTATTGAATTAAGGTCTCAGGAATATTGGATACAATAACATAACAAGGAACTGTATTGTCACAGAGTGACCTGTCCTGAAGGATACGGTCGTGTCCTCACCTCCATCAGTTACACATGATTCATAAAGGAGTGCAGCAGGAGCACGCCTGTGGAATGTTGGTGTGTGATTATAAATATTATTGTTATTATTATTTTCTGTTCCAGTTCCATGCACTAGTCTTGTCATTTCAGAGAATGTTCCCCACTTGTTTTAGATTGGTTCATTATTTTTACACAGTAAAACAGTAGTGGCAAAAAAAAAAACCCAGGATGGAATATGATTCATGAACGAGCTGCTGCAACAGTCATGCTGGCTGCACTTAGATGTGGTGTTTTTAATGTCCTGATGCTTTTAACCAAACATGGTGGAAGATGTGCAGTGTGTGTGGCCCGAGTCTTAAGGGAAGTTTTTTCCTGACAAATTTAACTAATTATCTGCTCTTACTGTTTTTTTATTATTATTATTTTGTAGCTTCTTTTGCATAGAAATGTCAAAGCTCAGATTTATTTTATAAATAAATGCATTCAGTAATGTCATGAGTTGATTGTTAATGTTAGCTTAAGGCAACCTCTCCAGTAAAAAGTGGCCAAATATATTATTTAAGAAGATAAAAAAAGATAAAAAAGGGTAGAAATTAAAAACATCATGATATCACAGACTTCTAAAAAGTTTTTTCAGGAATTTTCTCTGCATCTAAGCAAAACACTTTTGAATTATGGTGCTTTAAATGGGGGAGTAGTTAAGACAAACCATTATCTGTAGCAAATATATGGGAAACAAAAAATCAAGTGCCTTCAAGTGTGTTTACTTAAAACGTCTTGCTGACACATTATGCAAGTCTAAGTTACACAATAAAGTCATTATAGAAAGTAATGGAGCGTGAGAGGCCATCACAACCCATTGCCAAGTGAGTAATTTTGGAGGATCTGCACCTATCCACTTCCTAATTTGGCAGATAAATCTGGTATCATCCAGAAATGTGATCTAAATTAAAGCCTTCAGCTGCTTTTGATGTCTGTGAAACGGAGGAATCCATTATGGCTCACATTCAGCCATTTGTTTCTGTGTTCAGTCATTTTAACTACCTCGTTTTAACTGTGTCAGTGCGCTGTGATTAATTAGCCACAGTTCAGACACACAATCACAAACACACACACATCCCATAACCATTCCAAACAGCCTCCAGCTTGTTACCACGACCTGCCAACTGCAGTTAATGTTTCCACCTGTTGGTTTGGAGACAAACCCTCCTCCCACCTCCTCCTCTTCACCATGTTTCATCAATGTGTCGTTTATCGTGGCAAGTTGACTTCCCAAGTGCTTTCCCATCACTAAACAGTAATGTTTTTGGCCTTTAATGAAGTCGAGAGAAAACGCCTGACTATTTAGTTTGCTTCACAGAGTCATTGTCAAGTCATTTTATTCCAGATTTTCACCTCAAAGTGTGTGATAGTTTTTTTTTTTCATCCTTTTGGCCAAAACCTCTGACCTCATTGAACCCAGATCTTGTTTTTGTCATAACTGAATCACAGCTGCTGATGACTGAGTCTCATCTGCCTGTGGAGTCATTCACAAATGCTAAGCAGTAAATGGAATGTCACACAGCTCTGTAGATGCTGTAGGGTGTGAAAAATATATGTGGAATAAATTCTTAGAGATTTGCCTGTCTGGCCAGTAGTCATGATTGAAGATAGCTAACAAAATATTACAAAGTTAAATTTGCCTCTCTGGGAGATCGCACTTGTTTTATTGTAGTATTCTATTCCGAAGAATATTTTTAAGCACCAAAATAAAAAATGTTATAAACCCAAGTGACCTTTTCCACTTTGTCACCCTCATCTTTAGCAGCTATGAGACTTAGATGTGTCCAACAAGCTTTCAAGACAGACTTCAAGTCCTCAGCAGACACATACTTGAGCCCGACTCCTCCCCTGTGACCTATACATCAATGAAGGATCCCACAAGAGAGTCCCAAGTCTGGGATAACAAGAGCAGACGTTACATGTAAAATCAGTCATCTGTCGCATCGTCTTGTCAAAAAGCTATGCTAGATTCTATTTAGCAGTAAGTATTGGTTTCCAATAAACAGTAGTACAGTTGAAATGAATTACCAACATGTGATAAGCCAAAAGAAACACCAGGCTTTTCCTCATGAAATCCTGAATATAACACAAGGATGAACCCAAAGTCATGCGCAACCAGAGCCATCAAGACCTATTTTTATAAACAAGACAAAGAGAGATTGCAGTAACAGATGGTCTGATCCCCACAGAGATGCAATTTCAACTTCGAGACGTCAGTCTGTGATCATATGAAGAGACAGAAGACAAAAAAAGAGAAAAGACCTTAAAACCTTAAATGACTTAAAGATTCCTCCAAAGACAGTCTAAAGAACACCACCTGCCAAATACCTCACTGAGGTGTTAGTTAAATACAGGAGAAGTCTAATCAAGAAAAAGAAGTACTATTTATACAGCAAATGTTTCCCCTTATGGTTTGGCGGTGCACTGATTACCCGGGGCCTCGAAGGAAGATGGTTGTTGCCAAAACATAACTATCATTTGCATCTTGATATACTGTATATTCTTATAGAGTTGTGCGCAGGTGCTTTAGGTTCTTTCAACAATCCAAAGATATAAAGTACAAAGAACAATCACAGTAACAGTCAGCCCCCATGGTTTTACTTTGTTATACTTTGATATCAGTACCCTGATCTAAAACAACTGAGTCTGAGTGTTCAAAAAGTTAGGTGTCTGTTAACTCCTCAGCCTTCTGGAGTTTTTTTTCCCTTCTGTATTTTCATTTAGAAGTTATCTAAAGACATGTACATTGTTTCACAGCATTGTCACCACATCTTTGTAAAATTAAAGGTCAAGAGCAGCCATTCTAGAGATTTCACTACTTAAATTCCTCAAAAGTATCGAAAGTGGTTTCTGCATCTAAACCTTAAATTTACTCAGAACTAGGTATGGTGGTCTAAGGTGCTGATTTGTGGCCTCAGTTGGGTCAAAGGTGTGGTCTCTCCTTGGAACCATTGTTGTCCTCGTCTCCTCTTTCCTGTTTTCATCTATTGTTGGTGCAACACTGAACTTGTGCGACAGACAGGTGCTGTGAAAGCTCAGTGGGACTAAGGTATAATTGACCCCAATTATTTTGGATCTGCTATTAACTGCAGACATGTTCTTACCACCACTGCACTCATAAGACCTCCCCCACCCCCCCACATACACACACAGAGTGTCCTACACAAGGATGACCACAGTGACAGAATGACAGATCAATCTTCAAAGCCGACACTGGGATTACAGTGTTACAGAGCGGTTTCCGTCACCATTGTGCTTCCTGTCCTCCCATGTGTCATGTCAACTGTTTCAAATCTTTTCAAAGAATCCGACTCTGTTGTGGTTGGACGTCCCCTGCTGTGTCCGTCCTCTGAACTGTATGCTGACATCTAACTAGAGCTGACGGGTCAACTTGTTCAACAATGCACTACTGGAACACATACTAGGTTTATGGATTTCCTCTTCTAATTAGTGAGACTTAAAAGAAAAAAAAGAGAGGCAGACTCATATCTGAATTTTCCTAATGGAGGGTTTGTGCTTGTGTTGCTGTGACATCAAACGGACTGAACCAGAGAGGAAGCTGTGCAGACCAGTGGGGGACCACAATGACAGCAAGCCAACACCAGTTTGTTACTAACTACTAAGTTAGAAAAATAAGAAAAAAAAACAACAGACACACACACACACACACACACACACACACACACACAAAAACCCAACAAACTATTGGTACATCTAAATTATTGCAAAGACAACTTTGTTTTATTATTAATTAAGCTTCTATTGCTGATGTATTAAATTCTATTTTCTAGTATATTTTATGGGCTTAGCTTAATGGTTTTGAAACAAATGAACAATACATATGCAGGGTCAGATTTTTGTTTTTGCTAAATGGGAATAGTTGCCACACTTATGAAATCCAAATTTAATTATTTATTGAGTCATCATCTGCTGCACAATTCTTGTTGGGGTCGGTGTTGGAACCATTTGAGCAGTTATCAAGTGAGAAATACACAGGGCCACATTTACAGGCTAAGAACAATCCAGAAATACACTGTAGCTGTGGTCAGTGTACACTGACCCACTGACCTAAATCTGAATGCTTTTGGACTATGGTAGGAAACACAGTCTGGAGAAAATCTAGTACACGAGGGGATACATGTACTCACTACTCTCTGCCAGTTTGGCACCGATTTCAAATACTGCTTTTCACAAATACAAATTTCAGCTATGTTAATTAACATGTAGTTTACAGTAAGTAATAAGATAAACAAGAAAAAAAAAACAACAACCCTGTTTTGTTTATCATGCACTCAAATCTTTAGAACAGTTTCCTTTGTTTTAAAGGTTTTTTTTAAAATACCTAATAATTATGGTACAATAAATTTAATATGAAATCATAATGAGCCATGAGTTGCCACAGTCTTTTTCCTTGCATCTGAAAACAGATGTGCTCTAACTTGATCCAGGGGAACAGTGGATCTTGCATGACAAGACTCTTCCACGAGCAGCTATCTGTGTCTCCTTAGGTCGCTAACATTTAAATAAGACATTACATAAGAATACACTCTCTGATGCCTGCTCTCATGCTGTGTAATTCTTCATGTATGATTTTTCATTCTGCATGAACCTCTTGAAATTGTATCACAGCTTCAGTTTCTGTGACAAATTTGCTGCTACAGGAGATTCACAACGTCTCAAATGATGCTTTAAACACTGCATCAGCCTTAGGGGAGGGGCCAGAGAGGAAAGTGTTTCATGTTGCAGATCAGCGTCATTCTCAACTCTTCACTTAGGTCATTAAACCCTTATAGAACTAGTCAGGAGACGAGTCCCAAACTCCCATAATTCCTCTCCACTCCCTTTCCATATATAACCTGACACACTGGATTGCGTCCCTGCGTGTAATTCTTAATTCTTGCCAGCACTACAAAGACAGACACTTAACCACATTGTTAAACCCACAGTCATGCTGAAGTTTGAAATTATCAGTATTGCGTGTGTGTCTGTCTGAGTGTGTGGAGGAACATACCGTGAGGAGGTTGAATTTTTGGAACGTGACAACAGCACATTTTTATCATTTGAAAGTAATAAAGGAACTAGTGAAAGTCAAACAAATCTGGTTAATGTTAGGCTTCATTCTGGGCCTGGTATGCCTGTAGCACATTTCCTTTAACAGGCAGCCAAACAGCTGGCTATCAATAAAGAGTCCTGCCATACTTCGCTTGACAGGGATCCCTCTGATACTCAGCGCTAAAAAAGCCAAAGACGACCTGATGACAGGTCCATACAGCATGGGGTGCTGTGCTGTGTTTGCAGGAGAACCAAATGTGTGTTTAGTGAGACGAACATTTGACCTCGAGGATTTAAATCAATGTAGAGGAATATTATTAGAACTTTCCCACAGCTACCTGAAACTATATTTTTATATATGATTGAGTTTTTTTTTCTTCCAGATGAATATTTGCAGTAATACTAGACCTTTAAAAACGTTTGTAGCCTAGTGAATTGTCTGTGAGTCAATTGGTCACTTGGTTACTTTTAAGCAAACAATGAATTGTTGTTTAAAGAAACCCAAGAAAGACACAACTGTCCCTGCACTTGGAACATTTGGATTAAGACATAAATGTCAGTTTGGCAAAGCAACTACTAGCCAATCCCTCAGGCTGTGGGGACCTTTCAGTGATGACAATATCCAGACTCTTTTATATTATCACTGCCACATGCTGTTAGTTGAATGGAAACATTAGAAAAACTTTATTTAAATAAAATTACATGAAGTTTATTAAATAAAAACCTTTCCATGCATTCTCTATCCATCGTAAGAGTATTTGGTAGTAATCAGTAAATAATAATAAAAAAATGTTGTTTTAGGCTTTAGGCTAAATTTTAGCAAGAGTAGCAAAGCCACCAATGAATATCACAAAGCAGCTTGTCTTAAACCATCATAAACTATTGTCTAATTTATATTGGCAAATGTAAATCAGGTATAATATAAGGTATATATTGAGACTAACTGACAAAGGTATAAGGATATAAGGAATGTGTCATTTCAACTCATTCAAATGTATCAATGTTTCTTTATCCCATCAAACGCATCATCCTGGTGGTCCACGACATATAACATGTAACCACGATGATCTGGTTTCAGGTTTGTTTTCCATGTTGAGCCGTCTCTGTTTTTTCATGCTACATGTCATATGTCACTAAATGAAGGCAACAGGAAATGAATGGGCAAGAAAACACACAGCAGTATCCGATAAATAAAGAGTGCGACTCGGTCATGTTGGTTACTTGGCAAACACTTGGCTATAAACTGCACAGTAATGGGTCTATGGCTAATAAAAAAAACGAGCCCAAACCCACGTTTGTCACAGAGGATTTTACAGCGTACACAGTGCATGACGCCTTTCATTAAAAATAGGGAAAATCCACCCACGAAAATAAAATAAAAAACCTGCTAAAAGCTAACTTTCGCAAGTCCTGGGATTCTACGTAATTGTAGCAATGTGTGTGGATTCTAGTGGAATACTGAAGTGTAGAAACAACACATGGAGGAAAACAGATGGAAATGTGAATGACGTGGACGATAATTGGTTGGGTTACCTTCTTCAGGGGCCACTGCAGTGGATCTCCCTCCCTGGGGGGACTATACCATCCCTGCTATTAAATAATGAATTAGTTGTAACTACCTAACTACTACTGTACTAATTGAGGAGTCTCATTTAAAAAAGGCACGAGCAGAGACAAGTCCAGATTAAATCTCCATATGTTACTTTCTACATTGATAACTCGACTTCACTGTGCTATTTAGAATGCAGGCCACTTCCACTGTGAAATCAGAGGAGCGTGTCCGTGGGATGTGTGTCAGTAAGTCATTCCTCCGCAGCAGTGTGGGCATCATTTATCAGTGTGAGCTCTGGGCCACTGGGAGAAGGAAACTCAACCGGACACTGGAGCCTAATCAGCACAGGTGTTTCTGTGTAAACCCCCAGCTGCTCCTGACATGCAACTCCTCCATTTAGGTTTTGCGGGTGTCAACTGGGGTAATAAGAGTCATTTTATTGATTTAGTGTCTTGACATCTGATTCAGGGCTCATAACTGTGTCTTAGCATTTTACTGAGGGCCATTGGATTAAAGGATACAGACACTAATATTGCCTACACTCAAACATATACTGGTTATTTTAATTGTAAATAAAGTTTTTTCTGAACCTAAATTTCATTATTTAAATATGCACTCGTGGGATTCTTATTACATTTGATTATTGTATTAAATCCTACTTTAAATCCTACCACTAGCTTTATGTGAATCTTATTCATAAACATTGTGATGTCAAGTTCCAAAATAAAAAATATTTTTTTAAAAAGAGGCTGTTAACCAGTAGACATTTAAATATGATGTTAATATTAGGCAATCAGGCAAAACAAAAAACAAACAAACAAAATAATCTCTCCCTCCTGTCTGTTCTAGGGTCTATCAGTGTTTTCACCCTCACCTGTGTCCTCTGATTGTCTGTTAATTAGTCTCACTCATGTCACCTGGTGCCCTGTGTATATATACCTCTCTCTCATGCTCTGGGATCGTTGTGATTGTGTGATAGGGCAGTGTGGTGGTGGTGGTGGTCAGTGGGGGTCAGTGGGGGTCAGTGGGGCCTGTGCTTTGTTCTCATGTTCCTTGATCTTGTGTACTTCAATGCTTTTGATTTGTGTTTTCTTTGCTGTTGTTTCTGCCTGGTGGGGTTCAAATGAGTTTAAGTTGGGCTTTTTGACTAAACCTTTTGCACCTGAAGAGATCCTCCCCAGTTCTGTGTTCGGGTCCTGCCTGCAAAACGTAACATATCGGTTGAGTAATGAAAGTGAGCGCTAATAAGAGAACCTCATATACATGCTGCTTTTTAGAGAAAAAAAAAAACACCACTGGGCATTGTTGGTTAGGGTTAGAAAACCAATCGGTGATGAAGCATCACTCTTACCAATAATTTTACAAAAACATTTCTACAGATTTCCTTGTAGATTTGTGTGAATTTCTGCCCTGTCTACAGTCACTAATATTTCATTATTACATTCATGCTGTTTTATTGCAGTTATATAAGTCTTTTATTGTATTCTACAGAATTTTAAGCCTTAAAAAATGTGGATTCTCTTCTCCAACCAATCAGTCAAGCTCTTCATCCATTTTCCCAAATAAACATGCTGGAGCCACACTCTTCGAATGACCATAAAAATGCTCCATGTACAGTACACGTTGAAACCCAGCACACAAAAGCAAACACGCCTCCCCCCTGGCCCCTGCCTCCTTTCTTAGGTCAAAGCAGAGAGTAATAAAAACAGGAATAAACAGGC